>NC_080044.1:77786536-78091397 GCF_012489685.1 Lotus japonicus | reverse complement strand
GAATTTCTCAGAAGCATGTTCTGTTTTCTCTTAGTACAAGCATCTGCAAAACCAAACATCCAGCTAAAATGAGAAGCAGATACCTCAACCAAACAGCAGACAGAATGCTAAAATAACAAATGTCTGTTATATAGCATTCACTAAACTAACAAATACACTAACAATTAACAAAGTTTTGTTTTCCTTTTTCCCAAATCATAACTCGCATTTCAGTTCCCAAAGCTGAAAAAGTGCCGATGTTTCCGGATAAGTCATTAAATTTAAAAAATGCCAAAATTCAATCACTAGAATCCAAGATATTCACAAACATTACAATTATTTTGCAAACCATAAAAATCACCTTAGTGCAACTGCCAATCATAAGAAAATCAAATTGCATTCACAAATTGAGCCTCTAGACATACCCTAACCCTAACTATAAACCTCGCATATCGAATCCAAATAACCAGCATCTTCAATTCACAGACACATGCAAAATACACAAAAGTAAATGTGTTAACCATCACCTACCTGGTGATGAAATGGCAGAGTCCTGCAGCATGACGGACAGCGAAAGGGGACCCATCAAGGTCCAACGGCGGCACCGCCACTGCACAAACAACAAACTAACCGAATCAGTTACTATCTAACAAACTAAGCATCGGTGAAGTGCGAAAACGAATGTAACAGAACCTGTTTGCAATGTGCTCTGAAGAGAAGAGAGAAAGAGAGCGGTTATCGGTGAAGTGAACGGAGTGGTGGAAGCGGAAGAGATGAGAGTCACGGATAAAACGCTGCGGAAGATTGCGCAGCACCAATTACATGAACTACCTACCCGCCCTACTTCTTGCTTGCAACTTGCAAGGTTAAACTTTTTAAGAATTTTTTTTATTAGTTTGATTTTATTTGAAAATTAAAATCATAATTCATATCACAACTTAGTACAAAATATTAATATTATGGAGTGAATACTAAAATTGATCCCTGAAAGTGTCGGGCACAGTAAAGTTCATCTTTGGATTTAGAAAATACCTAATGCGGTCTTTGATTGTGTGAAATGTCAATCAAGTTAGTTTATGTGTTCCTATTTTTGTGTATTATGTTTGCTGTATGAATAAAAAAAAGGTTTTGTTATCTGGCGAATTCAAACAGAGGAGAAAGAACTAACAACCAACCAGCCAAAGAGAAAAAATGCAAAGGGAGTGACACGTGTTTCATGAAGGAGGTGAGCTATTAAAAGGACACGTGTGAAAAGAGGCTTGGAGAATCAATCCGGTAGTATAATGCACTAAAAACATAGCCCTTACTCTTTTATAATCTATATTGATATTGATATTGATCGATGATGATTTCAATGTTGAATTTATTAGTTACTTTACATTTTTAACTCCATACTGCATACTTCTTTTTAATATGCAAATATTGGTCTGTACCAAAAAAATGCAAATATTGGTATTTTTTTATGACCGATATCAGTGAGTTTGGATTTTATTTTAATTTATATATACATCATATCATTGATGGTTGAAAACTAGAAATATTTGGAAAATATGAAATGTAACATATCTACAATTATATCACTATTTTTCTCCTATAAAGGTTTTTACAATATCCTGTAAACTAATTAAGCCTATCATCACTAATCCCCTCCTTAATTTCTAGCGACATAACTTCAGACTATTGTCGTGAAAATCAATGCAAATGCAAGCAAAATGCCTCCCACCTTGTGCATTACTTTGAGCATGTTTCCATTGCTAATGATTTCAATAGGGAATATGCAACTTCCTTGTGAAGGGTCCTCTGTTACAATAGTAGCCAACCCATCAAAATCACAAGCCTCAACACTTTGGTCATTGATTTGAAAATATTGGTTGAAAGCATATGAAGCATTCCCAGCTGCACTCAATTTACCACAAGAACAATCAGTGCCTAAGCTTGTACAATCACCACCAGCACAAGCATAACTTAGTGGTCCATCCAATGTACTCATGTTCTTAACATCTTTTTTAAGAACACACCACTTATGCTCTTGGTAGCGAACCCCTTTTGCTGCTACAGGCATTTTATCTTCTCCCTTCCCTGAAAAATCAACAGGAAACTTCGGTTTTCCATCATAGCGAAAGATTCCCCAATGACGCTCAAAGTCACCGGGCGCAATGCTCTTCTGGTTCTCATCCATGAGAGAAAACAAATATGCAGTCATTGGCCCCGGGTGTAGCGGCGATCCTTTTTTATTCGCCATTTTCTTAAGGAATCCTTGGTAGAATTTTTTTGCATTGTTTGAGTTGGCATTTTTGTCACCGTCAGTCGGCCATCCAATTTCACCAATCACAATTGTCACGTTCGGGTGACCGAGTTTTTTCAACGACCAAATAAGGGTGTCTAGATTTGCATCAAACATGTTGCTATAGTGTGCATTTTTGTCATCAATTGTTTTGCCTGTGCTGTCAAAGAAGGCAAAATCACTTGGGAAATCTGCATTTTGGTATAGACTTAGGAAAGGGTATATGTTGACAACAAAAGGTGAGTTTCTTTCATCAAGAAATTGCACTATTTGTTTCATAACATCATAAATATCCTTGCGGAAATTTCCATCTGATGGCTTGTTTGAACCAGACTCATATACATCAGCATTTATAGCTGTTGTCACCTTGACTTTGTCTCCCAAACCAGCCTTATCAATAGCCTTTTGAATATTTACCATTGCTGGAAATGTGATCCCTATGTATGAACCATTGTAACTTGTCAAGAACGCCTCATTTCCAACAGATACATATCTACAATACGACAATGAACAATTGTCATGAATCAACTACCAGAAAAGTTATAAAAAGTCATGTAATGTATCTAGAGCTATGCTATATCACACGACACAATCCTTATTTCTATGTGCTGGTCATTCATAGTATAATATGAAAATAGTGAGATTTCTATATGAAGAAATACCTGATATTGACCCCTCCATCATGCATATGTTTGGAGACATTGTGCTTAACCCAATCTTCGGCATCATCCTTACTTTTGGACAGTTTCTTCAATTGATCATTAGGAATTCCAACCATGACTTCAATGTCCGTGCCAGAAAAAGCACTTACAGTCCATGAATCCGCATCGAAGAGCTTTATCTTTTTAATTCCATTGTCCTTCAGCATGTTCACCACAATGGGAGGATCCATGGGATGAGATGCTATTGCACCCCAATTCACACCAATGCCTTGAACAGTATCTGCTCCTTCACCATCTTGTAGTTGGCAATGAGCCAGAACCAACACCATCCAAAACGCCCACATAAGATTGAACAGATTCTAGGATATCATTCAAATGTAACAAAGAAGATGATAGGTTAGAGAGTGAAAACATTTGCTGAAATTGAATAATCAGCAATATCTAAACCATAATTGGGTTTCCCATGAGTTTAGTTAGTTATATTTCTTAATAAAGCATTAACGAAGCATTGGTTCTTAAGCTATATGTGTAACTAACTTTCTAATTATAGTTAGCATGTGGATATAACTTATTTTATATTGATCTTAAATTCGAATTTTTGCTTACATATAGCAAAGAAGCAAATAAAATCAGGTTGGTTCTCTAAATTGCCACTTAACTGCATTGCTACGAATTGCTCCGCTTGTTGTTAGGGTGAGAGGCTATCCCTCACCGTTATAGCATGATGGGATGCATGTATATATAATGTACACCACATTGGATTAGTTAAGGACACCCCAAAAATTTGAGATGTTGGGTGTATAGTCGTTTTTGTTAGATATTATTCAACACTTTCTATTTTAATTAATGTCGGACTTAGCTCTGATACCACTTGTTATGATGTGAAGTTATCTTTTTTTTTTGTCAATGAGGTTATCCCTTATTATGATGTGATGCTATCTCTCACGGTTATAAGATTAAGGAAAACATGGATATATTTTTGTACGCTACATTAGACTAGCAAAGGACACCAAGGCGTTGAGTGTATAAATTCTTTCACTTCTATATTGTTCAACACTTAATTTTTTTTTTATCAGGAGCTCCCACTGAAAAAAGAGATTTTAGCACCATTTAAGCATATGGTCCAATAAAATTATGACCACTATATTAGTATAAGATTTTAAAATCATATCTGTAAATTAACAGGGTCAGAAAATAGAGTTCAGATTTGAATCCACATAAAAAAAATGCATCAATCTGACAAACCTCATTAACAGATTTTTCGTGACCGCACCAATGCCAAAATCACAATTGAAGGACATTTAAAGAATACTGTATTGTATAAGACATTCAATGAAAGCAGGTATTAAACTTCATATTTCCCCAAAACACTAGGCGGCTAAGAGAATCTTCAAGAAATTCTTACAGCAACTTACATAACTTTAAAAAGTAATGCATATGTATAATATTAATAAATCACTACATACAAATAGATTTAATCAACTAGCACAAATCCTTATCCATGACTTCCCTTA
The DNA here is from genome assembly GCF_012489685.1 of Lotus japonicus. Taxonomy (NCBI): domain Eukaryota; kingdom Viridiplantae; phylum Streptophyta; class Magnoliopsida; order Fabales; family Fabaceae; genus Lotus; species Lotus japonicus. The sequence goes on along the minus strand of NC_080044.1, from coordinate 78,086,958 downwards.
TACTATAACAGTGAGGGATCACATTACATCATAATAAGTGGTATCAGAGCTAAATCCCACATTAATTTAAAAAAGAATGTCTTGAGCAACATCTAAGTAAAATGACCACACACCCCATACATTAAATTTTTAAGTAAAAGATGTAGTATCCTTCACTAATCTAGTGTGGTGTACAAAAATATATACACACATCTCCTAACAATGAGGGATAGCCACACACCATATAACAAGCGGAACAATCCTTCTATATTTCTTTTTTTTTTTTTAACGTAACAAATTCCATTAAAAGGTTAAAGCGGCATACGAGCCATTACATCCGAGCTCAGATAAGGAATCAAATTGGGAGGACCTTCCTCCAACCAGACAACATTCGATAGAGACGACGCATTATGTGCCATGTAATCAACAGCGGAATTGCCTTCCATACAAACAAAAGAGAGGTCTACATAATTAAAAAAATGAACTAAATCAAAACAATCATTGAGAACTGAGAAAAGAAACGACGATCCCTCCTCTTCTTCCAAGAATTGTGAAGTTGTAAGCTATCTGTTTCAAATTGGACTCGACGGAAGCCAAGTTGGGTCGCTAGCACCATTGCCCATCTCAAACAAAGGGCCTCACCTATAGTAGCCGTTAGCATCATTGTTGGGTAAGACGAAGCAGCAGCAAGTATGTCTCCGTTACTGTTTCTTGCAACGCATCAGAACCCTGCAACCTTGTCCCTGCTTACCACCGCATCCACGTTCATCTTCACCCTCACCGCCTCCCTGGCGGTGGCTTGCGCCATCGTGGCTGCTGAACTTGAGCGGCAATCCTCTCGCCCCCTGTTTCGCGACCTGGAATGGCCGGGCACAACGCAGAACCACATTCCTCCATTGAAACTCATAGCCTTCAAAAAGTACCTTATTCTTAATAGTGTAGTTAAGTGGCAATTTAGAGTGCCAACCTGATTTTATGTGCATGTGTAAGGAAAAATTTGAAATTAAGATCAATATAAAATAAGTTATATCCACATGCTAACTATATTTAGAAAGTTAGTTACACGTGTAGCTAAAGAACCAATGCTCTTTTAATGCTTTATTAAGAAATGTAACTAACTAAACTCATGGGAAACCCAAATATGGTTTAGATATTGCTGATCATTCAATCTCAACAATTGTTTTCACTCTCTAACATATCATCTTCTTTGTTACATTTGAATGATATCCTAGAATCTATTCAATCTTATGTGGGCGTTTTGGATGGTGTTGGTTTAGCTCATTTTCAACTACAAGATGAAGGAGCAGATACTCTTCAAGGCATTTGTGTGAATTGGGGTGCAATAGCATCTCATCCCATGGATCCTCCCATTGTGGTGAACATGCTATAGGACAAAGAACATCTCCAATGCATGTTATTAAGTCGGTTGGAATACATTATGTTGCTTAAATAGACAATGATATCTTATTATATTTCTACTTGTTTTTACATTAAAAAAACATATTTTCTTCGTCCTTCATCAACATTTATGTTTAAATGGTAATAAAAATAATAATATGTGAGATACAGTGAGACTCAATCAAAAATATAAAATCTGCATAAGTTGCTTATGAGTTGCTTAAGGTCCTGCTTGGGAAAACAACTTAATTAAACGCTTATGATCACAAGCGCTTATGACATAAACGGTTTTTTAATTAAAAAATGGCTTAATTGCACATTTGGTCCCCCACTTTTACATTTCCCATGATTTTGGTCCCTAGCAAAATTTAATTGCATAATTCATCCCCCACAAATACTTCCGTTTGCAGAAATGGTTTTCCGTCTAAAACTTAACGTTTTTTTGTTGACGTGGTTTTTTTAATTTATATTTTAATTGAAAAAAATAATTTGTTAATTAAACAACATTTTACTTGTTGCTATTTTGGTCCCTCTCCATCTACCACCACTCCTCCTCCCCCTCAACAACAACTCCTCCTCCTCCTTCCCAACACCAACCTTGACAAACAACAACAACAACAACAACCGCCTACTCCACCACCACAACCCACAACTTTCACCCTCTCTTGGCCAGAAATCATCAATCTTCAAACTCAAAACCCATCAACAAGCCTTCACCATAAACCACAAAAATCTCTTTTCCCCTCATCCAACCTAGAAACACGGTTAGCAACCCACAACCCAGAACCCCACCATCGGTTTCTCCCCCTCAACCTCATCCAACCTAGAAACCTACCAGAAAACCACAACCCAGAATCTCAATACACATTTTGTTCTTCAACTTCTTCCTCCTTAATTCCCCCCTCACCCAATCCCAAAATTCAAATCGGAGATTAGCTTTCATGAGAGAGGTTGCAGGGAGGTGCATCAATTGATGAGTTTTAGAATCGCGACCTTCAGAGGAGGAGGAAATGAGATTGCGTTGTGGCTGTGCTCCACCGTTTTGCCCCAAATTGTGGATTTAGGGTTCAATTGGTGGCGGTGCTGGATAAGGGGAGATCGCATGGTGGCTGGGTGCTCTGCTACGGTGGCTCCATGAAGACCCAGAGGTTGATAATGGCGGAGGTCCAACTGGGTTGCATATCCAAACTAATTCCTCGAGAAACTAGCCATAATCACTTGAGGATTTCCGTCAAATCTTGGAATTTTTTTTGTGTGGGATTTGAATCGGTGGAAGAAAAATGGAACAAGAGAATGGGGAAGAATGATTATTGTTGTTGTTAGTAAAAATTATGATTGTAGGGGAAGAATGATAAAAATGGAAGAAGAAATTTGGGAAGTTGACGAGGAGTGGTGGTGGGAGAGGAAAGAAGAGGAGTAGTGGTGGTTGAGGGGGAGGAGTGGTGGTGAAGAGAGAGGACCAAAGAGAAACATTATTTGATTAAAATCTTATTATTTTTTAATTAAATATTTATTATAAAATGCCACATCATCATTCCGTTAAAAATTGGATGGAATCTAGACGGAAAACCATTTTTGCAAACGGAAGTATTCGTGGGGGATGCGTTATGCAATTAAATTTTGTTAGGGACCAAAATCATGGGAAATGTAAAAGTGGGGGACCAAATGTGCAATTAAGCCTTAAAAATATATTGAATTTTTTTTGAAAATAAGCTATATAAGCATAAACTTTTTTCATAGCTTATGCCTTATGGTCAAGTTGTTTTTATAAACTCTTCTAAATACTGGCACAAGTGCTTATACTATCAGATAAACTCAAATAAATTCTTCCAAACGGAGCCTAATTTGTGACAGTTTGAACCCACCAAAATAGTGGTTAAGCAACCCAAGTAACGACTCGTACCCTATCCAACTCTCAAGCGCTGATGAAAGGCTTCCGCCAAACTTGCACTAGATTGGTAAATAAGTTTGAAAACTATATCAATAACGTAAAAAAGTCAATTTCAGATTGCAATATCATATCTTCAATTGAGAATTTTCTATTGCTCCTAACTTTTGAGTAGTTAGTTGTTAGTAAATTAGAAAATTCCTTCAAATTTCTCTTATAGGATTCAAACCCTGGACCTTCCCCTCTCCAACCCTTATATCCCTTAGCTCTTACCACTTGAGCTAACCCTCGCGATATTGTGTGGTAAGTGGTTGATTGTAACCAAGGAGAAAAGAAGGGGTTGGAAGGCACGTGATCTTTTTTAAGTGTCTTTTAATCTCAACCATTAGTTTTGATCCAAAGGTTAAAAATAATTCCTCTCATCAGATACCCTCCCCTTAAAACCTCTCCATAAACCCTAACAAGTAGTAACTAACTGGAATCTGTGGTTCTTGGCTTCCTCAAATCAACTACCTGCTGCCGTTGACATCGAATCGTTTTGCTTCAGGTATTGTTTTCTCTTCCTTTTCTCCATCTCCCAATTCTTAGTTACTCTTCCTCTTCTCTCTTCGCACCCACAACTGTAATCGTTGTTGTTATCATGTTCCACTGACTTGTGACAATTTCGATTTTGTAGCAGAAAAATGAGGAAGAAGGTGGATGAACGAATCAGAACTCTCATTGAAAATGGTGTCAAATCAAGGCACAGGTCCATGTTCGTCATCATCGGCAACAAGTCCCGTGACCAGGTCTACTGCTTTCTTCAACAAACACTTTTTCATAGTAGCAACCTCGTAGCCATAAGCTCCTGATATTTGTAACGATGTTGGAAACTGTGTTTATTGCCAAAAGAAATTAAGAGTAGTGTAACTTTTTATGTGCAGATTGTGAATCTTCATTACATGCTTGGCAAGGCACAGATCAAGTCCAAGCCAAATGTTTTATGGTGTTACAAGGACAAGCTTGAAATGAGCAGGTTCGGTATATAATTGATGAATTTGTCTTATGTTAATAAATCGTGGAGTGCTGCTGTGTTGGTTTGTTTGATTACCTTGAAGGAGGTTTTCCGTGAACTTGATTAAGATGCTTGTGATTGCAGTCATAAGAAAAAGCGTGAAAAAAAGGTTAAACAATTGATGCAGAGGGGTCTTTTGGATCGCGAGAAAGTGGATTCATTTTCGTTGTTCGTGGAGACTGGGGAACTAAGTTATTGTTTGTATAAGGATTCGGAGAGAATTCTGGGTAATACCTACGGGATGTGTATACTCCAGGTATCTTGCACTTCCTACGAGCTCAATCTCTTATCTTTTCTAGGTTGTCTTTCTGTTTCATTTTTTACATTATTAATCAGTTTCGCCTTCCCCTTTCCTTTTAGGATTTCGAGGCGTTGACACCTAATCTCCTAGCAAGAACGATAGAGACGGTGGAGGGAGGAGGGTTGGTTGTTTTGCTGCTTCGTTCTCTTTCCTCGCTGACCAGTCTGTACACCATGGTGATGGTATGAATGAATGATGATGAAAATCTTATCCATGAAACTTCTAGCATACATGTCTATGTATAAGCTGATAAATAGTAGTAACAGCATACATTGCACAACACCTTCATGTATTTCTCTCTTTACTCCTCTACACCTTTGTATTTCTCTCAACCTTTTAAATTACAAAATCACATAGAAAAAGATTCACAGTGCATGCGAGAGATATTCTAAAAGTTTTCGTACGAAACTCAGCTTCTACCAACATGAGTTCATTTTTTAATTAGGACAAATTCACATTTTTGTAAGTTCAGTCTCAAACCTAAAACTGTTTACCATATAATTTAGGTATCGTTCAAATAAATGTATTGTATGTTGAAACTGAAAAGTTGATTTTACCCCTAGAAATAACTATGTTAGTGAGTGCTTCAGTGGAAGTGATTATGTTATAAGGCCATTGGCTACCATGCTACCCTTTTGTTGGAGGCGTCATTCTGTTCAACTTTCATGTGTTTCAATGATTGCAGGATGTCCACGATAGATTTCGAACAGAATCCCATTCTGAGGCAACTGGGCGCTTCAATGAACGCTTCTTATTATCACTTGCTTCTTGCAAGGCATGTGTGGTCATGGATGATGAGCTCAATATATTACCCATTTCATCTCACATTAAGCATATTACTGCAGTTCCTGTTAAGGAGGTACCATTGCATCTTTAACTATCTATTCATTCCTTTTTTCGCTATCTTTAATACATGTATCTTGGAAGTTATGTTTGTTATTTACTCCTTCAAGATATGGGGGGGGGGGGTTAGAAAGACCTACTTTTAAAGTTAGCAAAAGTGCAAAGCAAATTCTGTGTTTTTATATTTCCCCAGGTTTAAGTTCTGACTTTAATATATAACGTCTTCTTTGATATTTTTTAAGATTATGGTAAACAATATGTTCTTTCCCACCAACTAGAATCGAGAGTGATGATGTTCTTATTTGTTGTGATTTTTATTATATGATAATTGTAATTTTGAACATTAGTAGACATTTATTCATTTTGCAATTTGAATAACTGTTAGTCTTACATTCTTACTCTATTTTAACCTCCAATTAATTTTAGTGCATGGCTTTGCAATTTCCTTAATCATATTGCCAGAGACATTTGAATAATATTGTAGCAATTTGTTTTCTTCTCCAGTCCTTTTCATGGCACTTGGCAGCCAAGCAAGACATTGTTTCTTTAAATTTCGGTGGAGTTTTGTGTAACTTTTTGTCTCTGAATTGATCTTGTAGGACTTTGTTGGGCTTTCAGAAGCAGAACAGAATCTGAAGATCCTTAAAGAACAACTAAATGAATATTTCCCTGTTGGACCATTGATTAAGAAATGTTGCACCTTGGACCAGGTATTGTTTCTCTCAGTTTTTCATTGTCTACTATGGTCAACCACATTGCTTTTTCTGTGGGTTTGATGCGAGTGACTTTTATTTGGTTTTTGTTACTAGGGAAAAGCTGTCGTCACATTTCTGGATGCAGTTTTGGACAAGACTCTTCGTAGTACTGTTGCCTTGTTGGCAGCTCGTGGCCGTGGGAAATCAGCTGCTCTTGGTTTATCAATTGCTGGAGCTGTTGCTGTGGGGTAATATGCTTTTCAGAGATACATATCGGTTTTTATCTGATAGATACAGCAATTTATTTTTAGGATCTCATTGGAAAATGATCTTTGTAGGTATTCAAATATCTTTGTAACTGCACCTAGCCCTGAGAACTTGAAAACCTTGTTTGAGTTTATATGCAAAGGTTTTGATGCACTTGACTACAAGGTACATGTTCTCTCCCTTATTGACAGTTATAACTGTTACTGGTTATTTAAGATCATTTTGTTGCATAAGTTCTAAGGAGGACAATCGAGCAGTTTAACTTTGGTAATGGATGTGAGTTGTAAGTAACCACTGACATTCGTATTTGATTACTTAATGGTTCATTGTCCATTTAAACAATAATGTGGTACATATTTGGATAATTTCCCTGTGGCTAACAACCATTTTATTTGTTAATAATGGAGATCTGTTATGAACATCCGTTTTATCAACTTGTGGACTAAGCAGATTTTCTGGTTCCATTGGTTGTATGGACTCTAGATAACGTTTGAAATAGAGAGACTATTATTTTACTCATCTTGAAATTAACGGAGCTTCTTCCTCTTCACTCAAAGTGAGTTGTTGAAGAGGAAAAAAAAGAAGAAAATAGGTTCCAACTGCTGCCCATGTGTCAGACCAGAAATGGGAACCGATTACAAACTCAGAGAAACTGAAATGGAAATATAATAGAAAGAGTCATAATAGTTTAACAGTGACTGATATCGAACAGAAAAGGAGAAATAATTCTTTTAAGGGTTTCCCCTTCATACGTACTATATCATCTTCTGAGTGAATCATCTCTACGGTTTTTGCCTATAATGAAGTCTTAGTCTCCTCACAGATAATTATGCTTTAATCAATTTAAGTAAGATACCTGTGTTGCAGCTAGTTAATTTAGTTACCTTTTAATGAAAATATTATTCATTTGCTATATATCCACTAAGCATACCATATAAAAGTTAATGTCATAGATGAGAAAATTGAATAATAAGATTTCAGATGTAGGTACTATTCTAGGAATAGCAAGCGTATAGTGTTTTGCTGTACCTATTTACTCTGGCTGTAAGATACCAATTAACAAATGAGTGTTCACTTCCTGTTGATTTTAGGTCTTACCACCATCTTATTTCCCCTTCATTTATTGGGGGAAAGGAGCGAATAGAAAAAAACAAAAAGAATTCTTCTAATAGTTATTTATGGTAATTCAATTAATATCCTTTCTTATAACTGTGTATCAATCCAAACCTGCTTTGCTTTTGGACTGTTTGTGTATAGAAAGTTGAATGAAGTTTGTCTAAGAATGGTATGGTTTCCAATTTGAATAGGAACATATTGATTTTGATGTGGTGAGAAGTTTGAATCCTGAGTTTAAGAAAGCTACTGTAAGGATCAATATTTACAAACACCACAGACAGACAATTCAGGTAAGTCTGTTGGGAATGCATCTGCAATAATAAATAAAGCTTAAAACGTCTCGTTGTTACAGCAACTGACTGTTGCCTTGAGGTTGCAATTAAATGTAACTTCGGACTTATTTTTGTTTTAATTTTATTCAGTATATACTGCCTCACGAGCATGAAAAGCTTTCACAAGTTGAACTGTTGGTTGTTGACGAAGCAGCTGCTATTCCACTGCCAGTGGTGAAGTCTTTGCTTGGCCCATATCTCGTCTTCCTATCTTCGACTGTTAATGGGTATGATGTCAAAGTACAACTTTTTAATGGAGAATTTCCGATCCTTTTTAGTTTTGTTTAGCCATTTCCTTCCTCTGGTTAAAAGAGTTTGACGTGTCTCCCATTTAAGAGAGTAGTTAACTTCTGATGTGACTTGATCACTGAACTCTTTCTTTGAACTCATGGAAAGTTATGAAGGTACTGGGCGGTCCTTGTCACTAAAACTTCTGCAGCAACTGGAAGAGCAGAGCTGTTTGTCTGCAAAGGGCACAGAGGGCACTGGTTCTGGTACTTGTTTGCCCCTGAATTTTATATCTCACTTTTAATAAACAATGTGTGTGTCATTCAATGTTTATAATGAAAATACAATATAAATGGATTATGAGATCAAGATCTTTGGATTCCAATGATCAAATCAAATTTTGTAATGCATATAATTTTTAAAGTTGCATGTGTTATTGCTAAAACTTCTATCTTTCAGGTCGTCTCTTTAAGAAAATAGAACTGAGTGAGTCCATTAGATACGCTTCTGGGGATCCCATCGAAAGCTGGCTTAACACATTACTTTGCTTAGATGTTTCAAATTCTATTCCTAATATTACCAGGTTATTTCTTGCTTATTTCTTATTTACTTGGAAGATGAGGCCATTTTTGTAATCTCCATTTACGGTTCTTTTTTCCTGAAATCAGATTACCTCCAGCCAGTGAGTGTGATCTATACTATGTTAATCGGGATACTCTCTTTTCGTATCACAGAGAGAGTGAATTGTTTTTGCAGGTAAAACCAGATTTACCTGATTATGTTGGGTGAGTTGTGATTAATATTTTAACGTGTTCAAATTGTGTGCTAAGAAATTAACTTTCTTGCAGCGAATGATGGCCTTATATGTTGCATCACACTATAAGAATTCTCCGAATGATCTGCAACTGATGGCAGATGCTCCAGCACACCACTTATTTGTACTACTTGGTAGACTTCTTCTTTCTAGTTATTCTTCTTTGGTTCCTCTGTAAATGACTTCAATTGCAAATATAATAGTGTTTGAATGACAGGACCTGTTGATGAATCAAAGAATCAACTTCCTGATATTTTGTGTGTCATCCAGGTTTGCATCTCTAGCCTAAATCTGCATTTCTGCATATTGCCTGTCTTATTGGCTTCCAAGATGGAGCTCGCTACTTTGTTTTAATCAATACTTTAAAAACCGGACTGTTCAACTGATTCACGGTTTTTTGGTTCAACTTTTAAATAAATGTTAAATCTATCCTGGAGGGAAAATTTTAAAGTAGAAATGTGTAGTTATTCTGCCCTAAATTAGTTTTGTTTACATTATTTACAACATATAGGGTTATGCTTGTTGTCCCATTTTCTGTTTATTAAGCTTGCCTTTTGTTGTGACTTCCCGCAATCCATAACTTTTATTTACAGGTTGCCCTTGAGGGACAGATATCTCGTCAGTCAGCAATGCAAAGTTTGAGCAATGGTCGTCAACCTTTTGGAGATCAATTACCATGGAAATTCTGTGAGCAATTTCGAGACACTGTTTTTCCTTCACTTTCAGGTGCTCGCATTGTACGCATTGCTACGCACCCTAGTGCCATGAGGGTAACTTCTAGTTTCTGCTGTCTAGTTTTGTTTGATCAGATTCATCCAAAATTGTAACACCTCTCTTTGATCTTTCTTTAATTCCAGCTTGGATATGGTTCGCAAGCTGTTGAGCTTTTAACACGGTAGGTGGACAGTTTGCTTCTTATTAGAGGTTCTATGAGTATTGAGTGTTCCTCAGAAATTATTAATTTAATATTTATTTTGTTTGGTGTTAGCCTTTGTTCAATGGTGTGGTTAGAGCTGCTTTAACTCCTATTGTAATTACTTTAAGTAATGCTGTTATAGTATAAATATTTTGCTGTGGGTCTGATTACACAGAATTCCAGACTCCATTTTCAAGTGCTAGGCTGCCGCCTGTGGACCTGTTGGTCATAGGTTTTAGTCACAGAAATAGCTTCTTCGATTATATGACAAGGCTATGCAAATCTAACCCTCTTGGATTCAAAATGGTGGGAGTCTCATCCATGGGGCTGCCAAAATTATATGATTTGACGTGTTTATGAATCGTCCAGTCATTAATACTTTGCTATAAAAGATGCTGTAACCTGCTCCTGATTTTAGTCTTAATTAAAAATGTCAAAATAATAATAAATTAATAATATCATTAATTTATCATTTTCATACCCTGCAGTTACTATGAAGGACAACTTACTCCTATCTCTGAAGTTGATGTTGAAGATGGAATACAGGCTCCGCCTGTTAGGGTTACAGAAGCTGCAGAGAAGGTACATTTGTCCCCTCTTTTCATATGTTTAGATTGTTTAATTCATTTCTGTCTCAAAAAGTTTTGTATATCATAATACTATTGGAGCTATCTTAGGAGTGTTTCTGTAGTCTAGCTGATTAGAAGTTTGGCATGGGTAAGACCAAGGTTCAGTCCTCCTCTTCCTCATGTCTCTTAGCTGGGCTTTTCAGTCGAACTTGCAGTTCACTGCTCATTGTAACTATGGATATGGTTATTTACGGGACATTATCGTCTAGTGCTCTTCATAAAATAAATAACTTATGGCCACTGTCATTTAATGCTTTCTACATGAAAAAGAAAAAAAAGGTGTCAGATATTCTAACTCTAGAGCAGTAGAGCTATCTCTTGCTTATAGCATTTTTTATATCTCATGAGAAATATATCCTTGTATTTTATATTGTATTCATATTTGTCAAATTTTTATATTTTCTGTTTGTTTCTTTCACTTGCTTCGCCTGAATTTCATAAAGAAAGACAAACATTCCTTTTAGGTAGGCCTTACCTATGCATGTTAATTGTAGCAATTCTCTAATAATTGGTTTCTATTAGCTTTTATAGTGTTTACTGACTGAGTCCAAATATACATTGAAGGCCACAATTTAATAAAATTTGACAAACTAAATTTTATTTGTTATTGTCTCTGCTCTTTAGTATTTCAATTTATGTTTATCTTTCCAATATATGCTTTACCTTATTTATGATAAACTATGATCTCAGGTTTCCCTACTTGAAGAGAATATAAAACCTAGAGCAGATCTTCCTCATTTGCTAGTACATCTGCGTGAAAGGCGCCCGGAGAAGCTCCATTACATTGGTGTCTCTTTTGGGCTAACCTTGGACCTTTTTAAATTTTGGAAGAAGCATAAGTTTGCTCCTTTCTACATTGGCCAAATTCCAGTTAAGCTTTATTCTTTCTTAAGCAGTGTTCTATGTGATGATACTGAATTTATTTTTATTATCAATTAAAATATTGTTTCCTCAACTTGACAGAATACTGTGACTGGTGAGCATTCTTGTATGGTCCTGAAACCCTTGAACAATGATGAAATTGAAGTTGACGGATCAAATCAATGGGGCTTTTTTGGTCCATTTTACCAAGGTAGGTCCCTAATCCTTTTTAATAATCTTTTGTTCAATTCATTTTTATAATAATTGATGATTTAGTCCACTAATTGTAGATTTCAGACAAAGATTTACCAGACTTCTCGCTTCTACTTTTCGTGACATGCAATGCAGGCTTGCTATGAGGTTAGTATTAAAAATTTAACTATACACTGTTCTCAATGTCAGGTATTGACATGAATTTGTAGATCATGTTGACATATGACAATGTTGACGATTAAATCATATTATGAATACGACTTTCTAGATCTTTATCTTTTTTAAAAAAGTTAACATAAAGATAATACAGCAGCCGGGGAGGTATGCTCCTAAGATAACAGAACACTCAAAACACACAAGCCAAAGCAAACTTGAAAGAAGATTTAAGAACGAAGCTTACCTCTTTTCGCATGTCTATCATTGAATCCCCTTTAGAATATCCATTTGCGGAACATCATAAAAATGGTTAAGACTAGCATATAAAAGTGGATGCAGGAAAGATAATTATCTCTGAAAACTGCATACTGTATGCACCAAATGACGGGGGTATTGGGCCCTTCCAAACAATATTGACTTATCCCTTCAAAAACCTTTTTAATGACACATTAATGTCAGAATCAGGGGAAAAAAGGACACAATCATTAGGCAATATAGCTTTATGTGGCCTTAATGAAGAACTCATCTTAGAGGAGAGCTCAAATCCAAAGGGGATTAGGAAGGTAAAGTTGTCTCTTTTTGAAGAATGAGAAGGAACAAGAATTAAGACTGGAGTACACCTGAGAGGAGCTCTTTCGTTTTTTTTCTCGTAGAAAGAAAGTAACTGAAAATGACGGGGGTATTGGGCCCTTCCAAACAATATTGACTTATCCCTTCAAAAACCTTTTTAATGACACATTAATGTCAGAATCAGGGGAAAAAAGGACACAATCATTAGGCAATATAGCTTTATGTGGCCTTAATGAAGAACTCATCTTAGAGGAGAGCTCAAATCCAAAGGGGATTAGGAAGGTAAAGTTGTCTCTTTTTGAAGAATGAGAAGGAACAAGAATTAAGACTGGAGTACACCTGAGAGGAGCTCTTTCTTTTTCTTCAACTAGACACGTTTCTTTCACTTATGTTTTGTGCTAAAGACGACCTTTGCCATGTCTTACAAAATGATATATTATAAAATATGACCTTATGCGTGAAATGCAAAAATAGGCAGTCTGTTTCATATGCAAAGGGATATGCTCTTCTTTATTTCGAACCTAGTATAAAACAGTAGCTGGTTTTTGAAACTGAAATGATCACATTCCTAAAATAAGTTACCACAATTATCCTAGCTTTAACCTTTTTAGAGTTCCTTGAACTCTTACGATCTGCATCTCCATTTTTCGAAATGCTAATTATAGTGATAATTTATGCAGCATCATAGATCCAAAAATCGATTTCTCAAAGCAAGAGCCCATGAAGTCTACTTCTGATAAATTTTTGGGACCAGTTAAAGAATATCTAACACCACATGATATGAAGCGACTGGAGGCTTATGTTGACAATCTTGCTGACTTTCATCTGGTAAGATCTCCTGATGAATGCTGATTTTTTTCTTAATGGTTTCTGATGATGTGTGTGATGCATTTTTGGTACTTGAAAATTCTCCACCTTTACTCCTTAGTCTTGAGGGTTCTCAGCCCCTTGGTAACATTTTAAAATTGGAATTCCATCTTACTTAACCTTCCTCCTCCCTGCAAACACCCAAAAAAAGTTTCTTGTCATAGAAATTGGACATGGTTCAATTGTATGGAAATCAATACATTTTTAACAGAGTCATTGTCATTTATTCGGCATGAATCGCATGATGTTTTCTCACTGAAATAAATATCTTGAAGTTTGTGTGATCATTTTGATTAGATAAACCGCAGTGGCTGAGCAAATTAGATTAATATTCACTTGAGTTTGCATCACGATCATGAGCATCAAATTTGATAATTGTGATGGACCAAAATCGGAAAATGAGATAATGTTCGGCCTAAAGATAAATGGCATTTAAGTCGTCCAGGATGGTAGCCTAATGATATTAAATATTCTGCACAGTATACATATGCTGAGGTTATGATGTAACACAAGCTTCGACCCTGGCTGTTACATAATGAGGAACACCTGTTTATGCTATTTGGAGTACTTCTAAGAATTATTTTAATTTTTTTTTTCTGACAGATTTTAGATTTAGTTCCTACCCTTGCACATCTGTACTTCCAAGAAAAGCTTCCAGTTACGTTGACGCCCGCACAAGCTTCTGTGTTACTATGCACTGGTCTGCAGACTCAGAACATTTCGCACATTGAGGTCTGTTCACCAACTTACTAATTTGTTTACAACTAATGCAGCAAGCAATTAGACAATCACACTCCTATTACCGGATATGTTCTGGAAATTTTTTGGATTACATTCAATCTGTGACTGTCATGATAACATACTCATCGAATATGTTTGTTGCTTGATTTTTAGGTTGAGTAGACCACCTTGTTTTTTCTTTGATGTAAAAGTAATTTTCCTGTTTAATGTCTTCTCTCATTCATGCCCTTTCGTTTGATAGGGACAAATGAAGTTGGAAAGGCAACAAATATTGTCTCTATTTATAAAAGTAATGCAGAAGTTCTACAGATATCTATATGGCCTTGCATCCAAGGAGATTGAGTCAACCTTGCCACGGCTGAAAAAAGTAAGTTTCTGGTTTATCTTCTGTGCTCCATGGCATGATGCTTTCACTAGAATTCAAACCAAGCTTGGTTAATGAACTCCTCACATGCATGTGATGGTGTAATGCAGTGTGTGGAGGGACGCCAATTTTACTACTATGGGTCCTTTTCTTATCAAGTAAATGGTCATTTTGGTCATTGAAGGACTTGGGATCAGTCACTCTAGTTCCTGAAAGATGTAATCGCCATTTTTATAATGAAAAGGCCATCAATTTAGTACTTGAGAAAGTGACTAAATTGATCACATTTTGATCTGAGGGGCAAGATTGGTGATTTTTATCTTTCAGAAATTTGAGTAACCAACCTCAAATCTTTCGGAGACTTAAATCGCTATTTACTTTTTTCTTATCTTTCGCTAATCATACTCTTTTTCTTACCTTTTTTCTGGGTCGTGTTCTATTTTTCCCCTAGATTGTTATGGAACCTCATAGTGTCTCGGTGGATGAGGACCTCAATAATGCAGCTAAACAAGTTGAGGTATGTCGTCTTTGCTTTATTTTGTGTAAATCCTACCCTAATCCCCATCCTTATTTGTTTCCACATCCAATTTTTAGTAGCTCTTATTTCAAATTGTTATTACTGGATAGGATGACATGAAATCAACAGCAGAAGCACTCTTTACTCCTGAATTGCTCCAGCAGTATGCCATTAAAGATGGAGAATCTGGCCTTGATAATATTTTAGAAAATAATGGTGGAAAATTACCCACAGGTGGTCTTATTAGTGTGAAATCCAGTAAGGCTGAAAAGAAGGGTAGTCATAGTAGTGAAAAAAAGCGGGATAAAGACGGTCATAAGAGCGAAAGAAAGCGGGGTAAAGACGATTCCAACCACAAATCAAGCAAAAAGAAAAGAACTTGACTAAGAGAAAAACATGATGATTTCAGAGATTGTTTGTCCAGGACAGAAGTCAGAACCCCAAGCCATATAGAGCAAGATAAACGTCCAAAATGAAAAACCGGGGGTAATCTCCTCACAATGTCGTGTGTTTGTCTTGGTCTTGATGGCTAAGTTATTTATTTAGTGTATATTTGGCTTTCTATTGAATTCAACCCTGATCTATGTTAACTATTCATGTTTGGGTTAACATAAAATTTTGTTTCTCCGTTGATGTATTAGGATGAGTGTTTTACTTTTCTCATACCACAAACGAGAAACGGGCACTTACAAAAAAAAAACTGAAGTACACATTCCATGCTACTGCTATATTTTTTTTTGTCAACATATATTTTGATGCATTTTTTTAGTTTTATTCAAGGAAATTGGCAGGCAGCATTACTACTTTATAACATGACATACATGTATCTATATCTTTATCATTTTACTTGCTTTTTTCTTCTTGTTTTACGACTTCAGTGCATTGCACAAATGTTGGAACTATTTCTAGTTGTTTTCTCCTTTGGTAGAATCCTATGCCAATGTGTAGTATAATATTATTTTCAACAAAATCTTCAGTGGAATTCATCATTACACACCATTAAAATGTTATCAACTATGCAACATAGATGTAGATCTATAACTTGCATAAAAAGAAAGGCTGTAACTTACACTAAAAAGTATGCAGACTCTTCATTCTGGTTATATGGATGTGACATTCGCTTACACCGATGAAAATGGACCCTATCGATAATGCTTCTTCATTTTTCATAAAATTTATGGTGCTTGAATTATTGATATACAAAATCACTTGCTTCAGAAATAGGTGCACTGTAGAACTGCAAAGGTACATAATTCGATTATAGGCAACGGTAGCCAGGTGATTGCAAATAAGTAATTTCTAGGAAGGAAGCACAAAAGAATGAATTTCCTTGCACGTGCACTATTGAACCTAGAGACATGCCCAATCCATCATATAATTAATAAGTGTGTTTGTATATACATTCAGTTCAAGTTGGCCAAAAACAATTCACTTCAATAATGAGATATGAGATATGGATTGACTAAAAACACATTCAAGCTGCCTTGGAATGTGCACCGACAGAAATACAAACGCACGCCAAGGCACAATCAAACATGCATCCAATTTGGATCTTCAATTTGAACCACAGCATGTAAACTTGAACCCTCAGGAATTCCCAAAGGAGGATCTATGCATGAACAGTTATCAACATAGTACAGCTCCCACTCTTTAATCTCACATTTCTGCAGTGCAGAAACTACTTTTGTCCTCTGTCTCTCATTTGGAAATGCTCCATCTGGACTAGCAAGTACAGCACCAGTATAAGATTGCCCTGCAACTCTAGCAGCTCCATGATAGTGAAACAAACCCCAACTAAGATCATCAGCTACTTCCACAATTGTCCAAAACTCATTTGAAACAACCCCATTATCTAACACACTGAAGTAGAATGTACCCGGTGTTTTACCTCTCTTAACCCTATATTTTCTCCTCCTCCACACCATTTGGCCTTCTAATGTTTTCACCTGGAATACTGGTTCATACCAAAATGAACCCCTTGCCTTTCCCCTGTAGAATAGCTGGTACTGGCATGGAAATTGATCATATGCTGGGTTCTGCCCCGCGACAACGCGCCAGCTCCATTGCAAACTCCCCAACCAACCAACAAACAAATCTTCTGCAATTTCATGACTCATGTTCTGCCCCCGAAACGCGACCATTGGAGGCACACATGGTTTGTCAGGGACTTCTGCTTCTAGCTCAAGACAATTGTTTTTCTGTAATACACAAAGTGAAAAGGCTTCTAGATTTGTACTTTCGTAGGAGGCGATACATCGATAATTACACACTTGATCCACAGGACTGCACTTATTCAAGCATTGAAGAGCTTTTCTACAATTGGGATCCAACAAGCAGTTAAGTACTTGACGGCCACAGTTCTTCAACATACAGTTTAGTGTTGAAAATCCCTTTGCTCTCAAGTTCTTCAATACTGGAACTGGCCTTATATAAGCATTGATTATTAATAGCAAACAGAATCTTATATCATCAGAACTATGACGATCCCACGCTTCAGATACAGTTTGCACAACTTCATTTGACTCTTTAGTTTTATCTACTTGAGAATTTCCCAATATGTTTCCAAATATACTTCCTCTTGCTTCATTTTGAACATCATAGCCTCCTAATCTGTTCTTCAAATCTGGTGAAGACTCAAAGCATATCACATTTTTAACAGTTTTGCTTCTGATTTTAATCCACTCGACTGAGTCTTTGTTTGTTACAGCAACAATCACCAATATATCAGCTTCTTGTAGTTCCTTCTGGAGTCTGGTGGCCATTTGTCCATTAGATTGAATACATTCATCAGTGAATACAACAAGTTCATACCCTTCATCAACCCATTTCAATCTTTTTGCCTGGTAAAAGAGATTGTTATTGGAATCGGACCCAATAAAAAATTTAATCGCACCAATCATTTCACAGAACTGTAACAGACCTACTACATATTAAGCAAAAGACAAAGCATAAAAAAATATTCAATTGTTCAATCTGAAATAAACTGCATATTATCCAAGCAAATTCAAGAGCAAAATGGTACTTCATTTTTTAAGCCAAATACATACCCATACCTAGTATAACTGCATGTTGGATACACGGTGGGCTAAAGTTATGGTGGACATTCGCAAAAGCTAAGAGAAGCTGCTTCTGTTCACCATATTTTTCACTGTCTATCCAAACATGCACTAAGTTGAGTTTGGATTGAGTACATATAGAATTAATTGTCAAACAAAAAGTTGGATAATGTTGGATATATGTTTTGTGCTTCTTGGATACACATTAACCAAAATTACATCTAAATATAGAAGATAATGCAGTAAGTTACACAATAACAAGAAGGTTTCACCAAAATTACTCATACCTCTATTCTATTTTTTGAAGCTACAACAATAGCTAGTGATAACTGATAATACATAATAATGAGTAGATAACACTAACAGCATTATCTTCATCCATATGCATATTATTTCCTCTCTTTGTTTTCCACCAGTAGTACTAGTAAATAACATATCGATTCATAAAAATGAAGTGCACCCAATTCAATCAATGGTTTCAAATTATTACGATCTTACATATTAAACTAAATTGAATTATATAACTGGTTCAGAGAGAGAGAGAGAGGGTGCTTAACAGAGTGGAGCATGACTTCTTCCCAGGATGCAGAATTGAGGGGGCTGACAGCTCCATTGCCAACGACAGCCACCAACCTCACCGGCGGCCCAGGTGGCTGCTCAGCCGTCACAGCGGAGAAGACGGTTGTTGATGGCCGAAACCGAAAATGGGATTGTCGTGAGGCAAAAGAGAGTGAGGTTTGGGCATGGTGAGAAGAATAAGGTAAAGGGAAGAACGCGGTTAGGGAGAAATGGTTGTTGTTGTGAAGAAAACCGAATCGTGTTTGTTGTGTGAGAAGGTGAAGTTGCAGTTGCAGAGACATGAAAGCGGTTACAAAATGAAAACAGAAAATGAATTAATTATGAAGCTACCTACACAACATTATCTATTCACTGTGAATGAGTGACTATGAAGCTACCTATCAGAAAAAGAGAAGACTTGAGAAGCTTTCTTCCTAACTCCAGAAACTTTCAACATTTTTATTTCCATTTTTATTTTTTCCTTGAATTGATGATCAACATAATTATCAACTTGACAACTAAATTTTTTAGACTTCGTCGTGAGTGCTTGCATTAAGTAGTGAACTAGTGATTACAAAACATGTTTTATTTTCATAGGGGATGATCAATCTCTTTACCTTTTGATAAAGAGACGAGGTGAGCAATCAATATGCCACAACTCATGATTAAATGTTTGAATGAGTTGGCTCTGGTCACCGCCACGGAGTATGTATGCTACCGGGACTATAAGTCGCTTAAATGTGTATGCTATAGGAATTGAAGACAATCTTTTGAAAGAAAATACCTAGTGAGCCGTGAGAAATAATTTGATCCTTTTTATACACCATTTTTTTCGTTTTAATCTTTTTATGTCCTACTTACAATATTTTCGTTTTAATCTTCAAATATGCTTTAAGCTAAATAGATGTTGAGCTGACATGTCATAACAAACTCATAAGCATTTTTCTAAAGAAGAATAACTAGTTGTACAACATCCCCCACAACTAAACCTACTTGAACTTCGCATTAAACCTGGTATAAGTTATAACCTGGAAATCAATTAATCGTGTTTCAATAGAAAGAAAAAAACCGTTGAAAATATTAACACTAACTCCTGCAATATTTTGAGAGGAATCGTGTCAAACATCAAGAGACGCTTCTGTATTATATCTACAGAAACACATTTTCAATTTGCTTCCAAATGGAAGTCATCATTCTAGCATCACATCATCCTTTTAGTATTTGGTAAAATAAATAGTCCAAAAGGTTAAAATCTGTAAACTTCCAGGAACATATTATCCAGTTAAAGTCATGCAATTAAATCTGACGATTAAGAGCACATAATTTCATTTACTTTCAATGCTGAAAGAGGATTGCCTGGATAGATGAATTCTAGTTGATCGAACAGATCAAATGATCAATATCAGGAACAGCCGTAATATTAATAAGAAAATAAGTGTACTTGGGAAACAAAACAGAAGAAAAAATTAGAAAATTTGATCACTCAAATTCCCAGTTTCAACAAGGAATTTGGAATATAGAGACCTCGAAAATTCAAGAATCTTCAAACTGGCATCAGTATAGCACTTCAAAATCATTGGTGTGTCTATTTATTGAACAAAAATGGCTTCATCATTATCCAAATGCAACATTCTAATATATGCAAACATCTTGAAGTTTTGACATCAACCGATTAAGTGCCTTTATTTAAAGGAAGTTCCGGATGTCCAAAGTTTTGACATCAACCGCTTCACGCTCATCCTTGAATTCCTCCCTGCCACAGCAAACATACAAGGAAAAATAAATCTCAAAATGATTTAAAATTTCTAAGACACTGCATTGCTAACATTAGAAGAGAAAACAATAGTCATATTTACAACAAATCAATTGGTCATTGTGTCATTTTCATATGTTACAAATTCAAAAGATATAGCGAACAATGATGAGTGAAGGCTATCTTTAGAGTTAAACTCACAAAGAAAACAAAGATAAGTACAAACTGTGTTACAATCCCATGATTTATCCCCTCCTCACGGCAGAATCTCAAGTTTAATTATCTTGATCAAGAGCATGATGTAAAGAAAAAAATACTATAATAAGAAAAGTGTCATGAGTAATACCTCTTCTTTTGAGTTTCCATCGCCTCAACAACATCCTTCTTCAGCTCCTCCAGCTGTGCTTTGGCTAGTTTAAGTTCTAGCTGCTCTTCATACTTTGGAAGATCTTCTTTCCGAATTCCAAGTCTAAGGTGGCACCACCAAAGGTAGAGAAAAGAAGCAAGGAAAGTCAAAAATAAATAAAATAAGTACAGATATCATAAACCAGCTATTCCTTCTGCTTAACTGAAGAGAATTTAAACAGTTGAATCCTCGGGTAGTGAATTAGACATTTAAACAACCCAACCAAAAAAGTAGGCCAATGACAACCAACAAAGAATAGCCTATACAAGCAACAAACAAGCAACAATGCATGCTAGGTTCAATATTTTCATAAAGAATAAAGATACAGAAAAACTTCATAAATTAGAAAAATCAACTGACATCTTCCTTCTACTCAATGAAATTTTCTCCATTTACAAAAAAAAAACTTTTTCTTCAACATTAGACGAACTGAGCATTTTACAATAGATATGTGAGTTGTAAATACTACTCTAACAGAAAACAAATATTAATAATATAACCAAATAATTAGAAAAACTCGTGCTCAAAATCGATGGCAATGTAAATGGAAATAACTGCAGATGAAAGGATATAATCTAGATGCCACTTAATATCAGCCCAACAAGTCAAGAAGAGATCTAGGAATCTGAACTTACTGCTTATTAATCTTATCAAACTCTGCCAAGAGAAGGTCCATTCCTTTCTTATCATTTCTCAGCAGAGGTTTCTTTAACTCCTTTTCAACTTTGTCCAATGCATCGATCATCATAGCCTCTGCACCAAGATCATCTAAAAGACCTTTCCTGTAAAAGAATGTACACATAAATATGAGCTAATGTGACTATAGCCCAATTCACCATGAAACAAGGGATGTTTACACCATGTTGCCTTTTCCATCACTTCTATGTATAAAACATATGCATATCAGTATATCACAGATGATTGAAAAGGATGACTAATCAGGTAAATCACAGTAATACTCCACGGAAGTCACGATTAAAAAAAATAGAGACTTGGCAATTTCTAGAACCAGAGGTTCAAGTCAAAAGCACTATTTGACAATGGAAAAAAATGTAAACTGAAAAGAAAGAAACATATTACATATCACAAAATAAAAGTATAATTGGTCCAAACTAAAAAAGTAAAAGGACAGACAGATATCAATGATAGATCATCACACACTTGGTTCTTATTTCCTTCAAGGTCAAAAGATAAGTTCGAGCATCTGGAATATCTTGTGTCTCTGTTTCAATGGTGGCAAGGATGTCTTGGGACTCTGACAACAAGTTTGCCCTGCATTATGCACAGGAAATCTTAGGCACGATATAACTAAGAAAAAAGATAATACAATATTTTGGGACATTACAAGACAAACTAAAAACATATTAGCAAAATGACAGATAAAGTAGAGACTAACTTCTCTCTGACTGTTTTCATGACATTGGCATAATGAGAAACAGCAGCTGGATCCTCTGGAGCGATGGTGATCTTCTCCTTCTTTAATATTCCCAAGGCTGTCTCAAATTTGCTCTTCACCTCGACAAAAACGTTCTTCAGCATCTCTTTTGCATTCAATTAAGAGTATACAGTCAGAATGTGATTAGAAAAAAAAAAACTTCTATAAGTATCAAAATGCATGTTTCTACACAAACAGCCAACTCAAGCCGCAAGCATAAAAAGCCAATTAAACAACTAAAGTAGAGCAACTGGATAAACTATAAAATCATATAGCACGGAATTTCTTTGGCTTGAACTAGATTAACTATGTCTAACATTACAGAAGGTTCCCCCAAGGAATTGGATGACTAGTGACCCACAACACCACCAAAAAACACCCATCACCAAGCCTTAAATCCCACTATCCCCGGTATTTATAACTCGATAAACGAAATCACAGAATAAACAAAATACAAGAACTCACCATCTCCCTTAAGGGCAGGAGGGGCAGACTCTTTAGCAAAGTGACGAACCGGAACAGCATACTCCTTTTGCAGAAGTACCTGGCTACCATAGGCCTACAATAACATGATAAAAATGCGCACATTTCAGAAAATCAGCAGGTAGATCACAAAGCTGATATTATTAATTAATAAACAAGTTATGCATATCAAAATCAGCCAATAAGTAAAACGCAAATGCCCCAAATCAATGACCTAATTGACCAAAAGGGATTAACAAATGGAATCTAATAGCTTCAAATCTAGTCGAAAATTCTCCAAATTTTTTTTTAAATTGTTATCTCGAAAGGTGAGATGGATAATCAGTTATCGCTAGGTATATCGTTGAAGAAAAAGCAAAATCTGTGTAGATCCCGAAATGAAAATACAAAGTGAGAACCAAAAACAAATGAAATGGAATCGGTTGTGAGAATCGGTGGCTATGGAGAAGAGAAGGAATGGAGATACGAACCAATTTGGATTTGGAAAAGAGACGAGCACGGAGTGCCATGGTTGTGCTGATGAGCTTGATTTCTCTTTCTCTCGCTTTCTCACTGCCTCAATCGCGTTAGGGCTTCTTTCTTCGTTTTGTTCGATGGAGATGGGAAAATTCCTACTTCTTCACAGTGGGGGACTGATCTGCTACTTGTAGGGTGCACCATTTTCATGATGCATAGCTTTCGCCTTATATATCAACCGTTCGATATCCTATGACGTCGAGCTAGGTCATTATAATCTACGGCTGAAATTCTCTGAAACCATCTTTTTTACTTTTTATTTTTATTTTTTTTATGCCCCGAAGAAAATATATCGGACCAAAATAAATTTGTATGATGGTTCTCTTTCATGTCTGAAATTTTTTGCACGAGAGTTTCATCAAAACAAAGAACGCACACTTAGGAGTGAGTAATCTCAGTTGATGGGCGGCCCTAATCGAGGAGATTCTCCAACGCTCATACTTAGGAGTGAGCCTCTGCTGGCCTCTCCAGCATGTCACTGACGCCCTGCCTAGTAGTTTTGAGGTGTTTTCTCTCGGTTCTATCATTTTTGTTAAAAAAAACACACACACACAAGAATAGCATATTAGGCCTAAATATGAAAATCACCCCTTTAAAACCAAGCTGGCTTCAATATATTAGTACTTTTATAATTGAAAAATGAGTTTTTAGCAGACGAAAATATGTTCACGTGACCCTCAATTAGTATTCAAAACACAAAAAAAACTCAAACCCTATGTTATTCGGGTGGAGATGGATTTTTTTGGCAGTCTTTAATTTGATAAATGTGAGTGTCCTAATTGTCATCCTTGTGCAGACTTAGTGAAGGAGACGTCATGCTAGCATCAAATGATTGGGAGGTGTCTTTCTTTCACATCTTTCGCGAAGCACACCGATGTGCTGATCACCATGCTAGCCTTAGGCATGGAGATTATGAGTTTTGGTTTCATAGTGAGAACATTACCCTTTCTTCGTTTCCTTTGTTGAGAGATGATGTAATTGAGGTCTCGTTCCCTAGACTCTAGTTTGTTTTTGGGCTTTAGCCCCCATTATAATTTTTTTTAAAGCACAAAATATAAAGTCTTTTACCTCTTGCATTTACATTTTGATTCATCAGAAAACAGCCTCTTGCATTTACATATTTAATGTCACAAAATGCCTCTCATCATACAATATTTATGATAAATCTAAATGGAGAATGTTATCAGAAAACATGTAGCATAAAATACTACCTTGTTAATTTATCTCATATTTCAGCTGGTACTTTTGGAGTTTTTTTTTTTTTTAGGACAGGTACATTTGGAGTTTTCAGTGCACCATTAATACCCAACATTTATGTACCTGCAAAAACATGGAACGATAGTTGATAATGCTGCTTATCCAGTATTTCAACATATGACAAAGATATTCCCCACAAAGAATAAAAAGTTTCTATGAGTGAGTATAGACCTTTACTATCAAGTATTAACCAATGCAGCGCAACAAACAAACTGAAATCGGAATAACTTAAATGTAATGTCAAATAAAAGCCTATATTTAGTTGAAAGTGTTGCTTGTACAACAACCTTAACTACTGTTTATAAACATGGTATTACATTTCTGCAGCAAAGGATTTGCCACACCCACACGTTTGGGTTGCATTAGGATTCTTGAAAGAGAAGCCTCCCCCAATTAGAGCATCACTGTAATCTAATTGCATGCCAAATATGAAGAGTAGGCTCTTAGGATCACAAACTGCAAAGAACAAATGGAGAAGTCAAATATGCCATGCAGTGGCTTATCAGAGCTCAAGAGCTGAAGAAAAATGAATAGATCTAGCGTTGCAGTTAGCGCATTAACAATAGAAACATAAAGAGAAAAGTTTCTTGTAATGCTTTAGCATACATTGGGACACAGCATGTTCATTTGCCTTCTTTTATATACCATATGCAGTAAGCTTAATGTCCGGAAGCAATCCAAGGTTAGTCTTCAAAGATGAAAGTTTTAAAATGTTGTTCATTAGATCATAACTACAAAACTCTAACTAACAATGCTTTGAAATAAGAAGATCATGTTGAGGGGACCAACTTTTCAATTCAGTCAAGATTTAAATTGTATTCCTACTGAATCAACACAGAGACAGTAGGTTACTGACTTACTGGCTTGTATATCTTGAAAATAATATCATGATGAATTACATTTAGTTGATACATGAAGCAAAAGGAATGGGCATAACTGTTATGGTAGTTGGAAGTTGTATCCATTAAGATTAGTTAATTACTATAAGAAAAAATTATTAATTCTAATAAAATAACTCAGTCTTTGTTGCCATTGAAAGTAATAAACAATACCCTTTTTTAAGTTTGAAACCACTTGTAGTAGATAGAATAGAATCCTTTCTACTCCCAATAAAAAGATGAGGTATTTGTGGTACAAAGATATTATTAAACACTAAAAGCCTAAAGTAGTTAAGTATGCCCATATTGAACCAAAATCTCCTACCCAATAAAAATATAATTAAGATTTTCAATACTACTACTACATGTTTAGTATACCCATAAACTTGCAACTGCCAAGTGGTGCACATCCACTTATATTTTGGTTAAATAGCTCAATTAGAAGAATAATTTTACACCCGAAGTCATGGCATTGCAGTTTGTAAGGTGAAGTGCATTGGCAAGCTTGCCAATGACAAATGCACATAGAATGTAGCTAAAGTATAACCACCCCAAAAACCCAGGGGAAAATATTATATAAATATAACTGATAAGAACCAGAATATGAAGTCGTACCAATTACAAAACCTTCATATTCAATGATGGAGTCATCCGGCCTTGTATTTGCCCTGTCCTCGAAATCCATTGAGTATGACATACCCGAGCATCCACCCTGTTTTACACCTATTCTTAAACATAAATCTTGATTTTTTTCAGACCTCATTCTATTCAAGTGCTTCAGTGCTTGATCCGTAAGCGAAACTGCAGGCGCCACAGACCCAGATGAAGGAGCAGCTGAAACATATTGAAAGGTTAGGTGAAAGTTACTATTGAATAAGAGCAGAGGGAGGAGGGAAGGGCACATAGCACACACTCGTACGTAACAAAACCCAAATTATTCTGTTGCACTCTGAATCTGTGATTAAGAGTGTGTTTGAATAAACAACTCAATTAAATGCTTAAGACAATAAACACTTATCATATAAACGTTTATTTTTAAGTTATATGGAGTGCTTATTGAATTGAGCTGAAAATAGCTTATAGATACATATAAGCGCTTATTCATAAGCTAAATGGAGCACCTAATGAAATTGAACTCAAAACAGCTTATAAGTAGGTCATAAGCTTACCCAAATACTTGCATAAATGTTTATGGTATAAGATAAGGTCAAATAAACTCTTCCAAACACGGCCTAGAATCAAAATGAATGAAGACGCCAAAAAAATATATCGGCTTTTTCTTTAATTTACTCAGGGCACTCAAACTTGCTAAGATAGCCCTTCAGGTCAAGAAATCAAACAAAACTCTACAAACGCCTAATTGCATCATCATCATCATCTAACTATGTAATGTCAGATTGTAAAAGGGGTTCAACTTCACAGTTAACAACTACCTACACAATGATGTCAAACTCTTCTAATATGTGCTTATCCATTCATCATCATAAGGAAAAAGTTATATAACAACAGAGTTCCAGCATCTGTTTACTGGGCTTTGATATAAATCATGGTTTGACACATATATAACTTCAACCGTTTCTCTTATAGTGCTTGTTTGCAACTCAACCTCCTTCGACAATTCCTAACAAGGACATGAATTATCAAATGGAAGAAGAATATGCGTGCCTCTTTCCTATACGTAACTAGCTATCAAATTCGGAAATTACATGAAGATAATCATACAAATATTCAACATAATCATGAAATCATTCACCATGGCCAGAAATTTCGATGATGTCAATTAACAGAGAAATTAAGAAGCTTACTATATAATCAGCAGACGAGAAATTAAATGATAGAAAAGGCGTACCTGGAACTGAAACTGATCGAATTGAAAGTGATTTAGGGCGATTGAATCGTAGAAAGGAGACTGAAGTTTGAGATTGGTGTTGTCGAAGGGAGATTGGAGGGCGAACGAATTGGGGAGAGTGCGTCGTAGAAATTGCAGAAAAAGCCATTGAATTCGATTTGAGAGATAGAGAGAACGACGAGCTATGAATCTTGTTCAATTTTGAAGCAGGGTGGGTTTGTCTCAATTTTCTGAATTTGATATTTCTACGCAACAAATTTGGGGTCCTCAATTCTTTTCACAAATTATGTCCTTGTCTGCTAATTTCAACCATTATTTTTTTATGACAAAAAAAAAGTATATGCATCAGGAGAAATACTTTTTTTTATTTAATTAATATGGTAAATGTTTAAAATATGATTGTTTGATGCTAAAAAAATTATTAACATCAACTACTAATCTATCAAAAACTCTTATATATTAGATTAAGTAAGTAGACTTCTATACATGCATCGTTCAAAAATTGAACTTTAAACTAAGATGCTTAAGAAGTTCAGTTATTTACCAACTGTTCTAAACGTTGTTAAGACGTAATTAAATATGCATGTGAATAATTATCTAACTAATTATCTCACAAAATAGTTATGACACTAGTTTTTTAGATGTGGAAAATAATTATGAGATTCAAATTAGGTGGTGCTACAATGAGTCATATGAAAGATCTGGTTCAAGCATGAAAATTACAATTTCGTTAAAAGAAATCAGAGGGTTTTCCATGTACACACTTAGAATACATTCATCAAGAAATTGTACCAAAAGAACATTATTATGTTAATAAAAATACATTTATCCTAGAGCTGCAACTTTAACATGCACAACCACTTCGTTGTTGTTCTGCTTCTGAAACTGTTTCAGATATTCCTCGAAAATAACTGCCGTGAAAAGAAAAAAACAATGTTAGCAAGTAACAACACTTGGATTAGGAAAGCATTTATTAAGAGTTGCTACAACCTAAATATCATGACATAAAAGAAGAATGGATGTTGGATTGTGAAATAGCTAATAGCATGTTTGAGTCAGTTCTGACACCTTGAAGCTATTCATGGAGCTTCTTCCAAGAATTGAGTTTATCTTTAATTAGAATCCATTGTAAAATGATTTCTAAACATGCACTAGTAGCGCCTTTTGATCTGTTTTTTTTATATTCAGAAACAATTTTGGTATGCAGACTGACAAAAAATTTCACAGGATTAATTTTAGGTCTAGAATCAATAATAGAAGGATATCCAAATATGTTGTAAGTGGTCTAAGAAACTAAAAATACTGGTATACACAGTTGATTCTCACATGTCTAGGTCATGATCATTTTGCTGTGCAATTTTTGCAACACATAAAAATGCCTCCTCAACATTGTAACCCTCTTTTGCAGAGGTCTCAAAGTATGGTATGTTTCCCCTGGAAGCACACCATTCCCTAGCTTTCTTCTCTGTGACCTGCAACAAGCAATTTAAATACTTTGCATGAAGAGGTTCGAAGTTCAAACATAATTTCTACATGATCATTGTAAAAAGAAAAAAAGTTATTTTATTTCAATTACCCTTCTACTGTTTCCACCTTCTACATCAACTTTGTTCCCAAGTAATACAAAGGGAAATGCATCAGGATCATTTGTATCTGCCTGAGTTGCAAACACCAAATTGTATATTAGTTTAGATGAAGTTATAACTGTTTCACTTTCACATGATTAAGCAGCAATTCCAAAAAACTACTCAACCATTAAAAATTACCAACATCAATCATGTAACATCTATTTTTACTCAGTTTGGATTAGAAGAAGGAAGATCTTTATTAAAATTTGGGTGAGACCTAACTCAAGGTTAAAAGTTGACTTAGAGGTGAGAGTTGTCCAACCATTTATTAGTACTTTAGCAATATCTCTAGAGATTTAACAATCTTGCTTGGTTTGGATGGACTTAAGCTCTTAAGCTCAAAACAATGTACGGTTATGTTTGGATATCACTTGACGCCAGTGCAAACTGACATTAGCATGCATTTCAAGATAAAAAATTGAATATAACTCTTTTATACAAATTGGAACTAAGGTGTGTATTTTATGCTCAATTGGTATCTAGACATACATGAAATAGAAAAGTGAAACCACTTAGAACAAGTGCTGAGAGTGAAGAGGAGAGGGCTGAAAGACAGCTTGTACAACAAACCTGCTTAAGAAAATCATCATGCCAATTGTTGAGTGTATCAAATGTCTTGTGTATATTTACATCATAAACAAGAACACAGCAATCTGCTCCTCTGTAAAATGCAGCCCCAAGACTGTGGAACCTTTCCTGTCCTGCTGTATCCCAAATCTGCAAAATCAAGTATCAAATTCAAAATTGACACCTTTAAAGGTTATTCAGAAATAAAAGTACCAGGAAAATATAAAAAGAAAAAACTTTTGAGTAAAAATTAAATTGCCCACTTGCAAGGTCACCAGTTTGTCATCAACTTGTAGCTCCTTTGTCACAAAATCAGCTCCAATGGTGGCTTTGTACTGTTGGCTGAACTTTTTATAAACGTATCTGATTTGAAAGTTAATGTTCCACAATATTATACTAAAAATGTTTTTGGATTGACTATGACGCACTATTCAAGTAACTGTTATTCCATAAGCTGCATATACATTTGCTCGCTTCTCCCTAAATGATTATGAGACTTCCAAATACGTTATGTAGGATTAAAGATTCTATCATTATGTGCACGGTTTTAAATTGTGGTATGCAATGTAATGAATTTTGCAGTCATTGCATCGGTATTAGGACCATGATTGTGGCTGCATTAACCTACATTTATCTACAATTACACGATATAGTGGCAACTGGCAACTACAATTGCAATTTAAAACTCTAATTACAGGTATAGTGTCAAAATTAGCATTAAAAAGTAATGGAAAATGCAAAGTTAAGCTGGAATTTTAAGTAAAAAGTATCATATGCATGTGCAAAATTTCTGTTTTCATCACCAAATTGAGTCACATTATTAGGTAGCCGATCATTACTCGCCAGCTGGACCTGAACCAGTGTTTCCTACAAGCAAGGCCAGCCAACTCATATGCCAACTTTGGTAATGAAAGTGACTTTACATGTTAGGGAAAAACGGTATAAAACAAAAAGGAAAATAGTGAAAAGCTCGAAACCTTTAATAATAATGCATCTTACAGCGAATCACTCACATTCACGTCAGAATAATAACAGAATATCACTTTTTTTACTGAAAAATGCAAATGCCAAATGGATACTGGTTCATCAAAGATGTCTTCCCCACCCTGAAAACAATGAAGAAAAAAATAATCAAACTTCACATTTTTCAGTGTTAATCTCATTAATAATGATAAGACACAGAAGCAAATTAAGAAGAAAAAAGGAAGGAAAATTTGGAATGAAACAATGATGGATGTAAATTAGAAAATTATGGCATACCCACTATCACCAAGGACGATAACCTTAAGCAAAGTTCTTTTTCTGTGGGAAATATCCATGTTGGAGGCTCCGAATATGTAATTAGTAGCAGAAGCAGAAAGAAAAATGTTTCTCCTTTTGGAAAAAATGTGAAAGTTATTGGAAAAGAAGGGATTCTGGCAGAAGAAACAGAGAAAAGGGGTGCAAGTTCTCTAGGAAGTTCTTGATTCTTCTTAATTGATGATGATGAATATTGATATCAATATCATCCTTTTTGGGGCATAGCTTTTCTCTCCCCTTTTCTACATTTGAATGATTCAGGTGAGAATCATGTGAGCTTTGACAACCAAAGCCAACGTTCTAGTGACAGCAAAGCATTATAATTTTTCACCTATAAAAAAGTATTTATGATTCTTTTGTTTTGTTTTGTTTTGTAAGCTCTTGTTATCAAAAAAAAAAAAAAAACCTTTGTATGATCCAGAGACTAGCTAATTGAACTTTAGATATAACGTGCTTGCCTCTCATTGTTAGATCTGAATTTGTTGGGTTGCAATATAGTTGGACAGTTGAGAATCCCTTTTTTTATGATGTTATCTAACTTGACATGCTTTTGAAGTAACTCATGTATGCAAAGGAGTCATTTCTGATTGAGGGTTAGACTTTCATATTAAAGCTAGCTTTTCTTGAACCTGTGAATTTAGCTCACGACCCGCGAGTCAACTCTTCATCGGCGGGTAGGGTTGATCAAAATTTAACTTACCGAAATAAGGCTGACCCAACGAGTCAAACTAGTTTGCACTAGGTCAAGTGAGCCAAAAAAAAATTTAATATTTTTTTATAGAATGTTGCAATAATATTATCATCTTAGAAAGTTGAATTTGTTAGCTACACTATTTGAATTTGTGTAAAGTTATTTGTTATAACTCTTTCAATAAATTTTTATATTTTTTAAATTATTATTTTTATGAACCCGCGAGACAATCTGCAAATGGGTCAAGTCGGGTTGAACTTTTTCTAACTCGTCAAAAAATGAGTCAGACTAACTCAATCCACTCTCATGACAAATTAATCTTGATAAGTCGAGTATGACCGTTCTGAGAGCTCTTCGATCCAACAGTAATTGTTTTTTCATATGCAATACTTAAACACAAGATGTTTATTGAGGGATAATCAAACATATACTTCAAGTGATGTGTGCATATAATTTACAATACTACATTTTTCTTTCTTATAATTAACTTGTCACTGTTTAGGATCACAAAAAAAATAAGAAATAAAGGTTGGTTGGAAATCACTCAAATCCCATGTGCTACGCCGATTCATACATTGTCTAGCTTGGTCCATTATATTTTCACATGATCACAGTTAGACACACTCACACACACATGAGACATGTGGTGCACTTAAATGCAGGATAAAACATATTCTAATATATGTTGTCTATATCTTAATTAGTTACAATTGAGCATGAACCGATTTATAAATAACAACGGGGGCATCTCTTTGGATACTTGTTTTTTGTGATGAATCCACTTCTAAAAGCTTAAGAAAACATTAGTATAGTTAATATACAATTCAGATCTCCAAAAGTGCCATCACTGCCATGTTGATCAGTTGCTTTGATCCCTAAAATTGTTTCATGTGCACAAATTAAGCAAGATGTGTCAATTTCTTCATAATTTCGATTCTTCCATCAACCACCATTAGTCGTTACTAATGTGTTACAGAGTTTGATTACATGTTAAATGCACACATATAAGTTAAGTTTTTTTTTATAAGCACACATCTTAAGAATATAGATACTTACAAAAGTGTTTATAACACATGAATTGCTTGTATAGATACTTACAAAAGTGTTATTTAATTATTGCTTACTTTTTTTTTTGAAAATATTATTGCTTACTTAGATTAAAAGTAATTTATGAAAAGTTGACATAAACACCAGGAAACTTCTAAGGACTAAAGTAATACAAATTCAGGAACCGAATTATATATCAACTTTACTAAAATGATTTAGCATAATCTTCAATGTTTTTTATTATTATAATTCATATCTTAAGATTTTTACTAGTAGCTATACCTGATAATTAATAACATGCTTACACAAAATTTGCTTGTACTCCTATATTCACATTAGGTTCAAAGGAGGGCAAGGGAGTGACAGATTTTAATGGAGAGAATAAGAAGAGAGAAGAGGTTTTAAATTTATTCATGTTTGGTTAATGAAGTGGAGGGAAATGAAAGAAAATAGCCACTTTAGTTCAGTTCAGTGAATAATAATAATTTTAAAACAATTTTACTTTTATTGAAAAATTAAATATGAAGAATGACACTCCTTGAGAAGAGAGAAATTAATTTGTTATGCTGGAGAGACATTTTGATATACATTAAAACTTTGTGACAGTTCAAAAATTATTTTATGTCGATTTTGAGCCTCTACAAAGTGGATAACAAGAAGAGAAAAAATTGTTACCACTTCCATCTCTTCACAAGCGAAGAAACAAAAAAGCACGTCCGGCCGTGCTCAAACCTCTCTCTCCCCTTTATCTCCCTTTCCATCAAACACATATGCTACTTCTAACTCCCCTAACTCTCTCTTTCCCATCACTTTATATCCAAGTCATCCTCTACTAAACAAAGCCTTAGGGCTGCTTGTTTTAAATTTGCTTTTTTTAATTGAAATAGTAGAACTGTGTTAATTTAACTTATTTTTGTTAGATCGTGAAATGTGGCTAAGAAGTAAGACTTTGGATGAAAATGGATATGTTAAGTATCAAATAAGTGAAGGAAACATACTTCTAATATTTGATGTCAAATTTGTTGAAGTAAAACTCACATTTGATATATAAGCAAGATGAGTTAAAATGTTTATAAGTGAAATGTTTTACTCACTCGTTATCTTAAGGTTTTGTGGTGAATATAATTAGATGATGTCCTAGACCACTTATGTCCTTAAATAAAAATATAATGATTACTTTATACTAAATGAATATGAATAGAATGATTTTTATTGTAAAAAAAATAGTGAGTAAATTCATTCATTCCAATATATCTTAGAGAGAATAAAATACACGGATAAAGGAATCTAATTATTTTGTCATTTTATTCAAACTACTCAATAACAAAGACATGACTATACTCAAAATTTATTAAATTGGAGAAAATTATAATTAATTAATCTGATCGTATAATACATTGACATCACGTGCTCATTGGTCGCGTGCTTGACACGAATGAGTAGCGAGATCTCATCTTCATGTGTTGTGATACAATCTTCAGGCCAGGGTTCCTCTGATCCAAACCATTTTGCACTGCATATCCCAATCAATCTTCATCTCAATCAATCGTGTTTCTCAACTGAGCAAGCATCAGCCTCGCATCAGATCCATCGATTAAGCGGTTGATTCAAATTTCCCAGTGCTTTTCAATTTTCCCCCCTTCGGAGATGTGTCCAAAGGGACTCTGATCTCGGCGCGATTCTCACATGACATGGATTTCGAAACGAAATTCGAGATACCGATTGTGAAACTTTGTTGCTTGAATCCATTCGACGGAACTTGAATCAGTGAGAAAAGCGTTTTGAGTTTGCATTTGGAGTAGTTTTTGTTGTTAACAGGAAATCATGTTCTGGAGAGACCGTGAGAGGGAGAGTAATAAAGAGCTCAACGGTGGGGTTCTGTGCGGCCAGGTCAGAGTGCTTGTTGTTGGTGACTCAGGTGCATGATTCTTACAACCCTTTGTTGTTGTTCTCAGTGGTTTACTGTTATGGAAAAAGCTTCTCTGAAATATGATTTTATTTTTCAAGTATGAAACTGATGTATAGTTTTAATTGCTCTAAGGTTGGACATGGAATATGTTTTTACTTATGCATTTTAGAGACCAGCTTAGTTTAATTTTTGATATGATTTTCCTTTGGAATGGGAAATTCTCTGATTGTGAGGCGTGGGCGAAAATTCGAGTTGATTGAGTGTAGGAAGTTGTACTGTAATGATCTATTATGATTTTGTGACGGCTACTGAAAAGTAATTTACTATGGTGAAGCCATTATGACACTCTTTCAAGAGTTTTTGTTACTAAAGTTAGCCGTTATATTGTGTGTTATGCGCACGGTTTTACATATTCAATGCAAGTGGTTCAGATGATAGATATTTTCTTTTGGCATGTCTTTTAGAGAATCTATTTATGTTTTTTTTATAGGCAAATGTTAGTTGTTAATTGCTAGTAAATTAGTTCCTTCGCCAGGATTTAAACCCTGACCCTTCACCCTGCAATCCCTTCATTTCCCTTAGCTCACCAAGTGAGCTACCCTTCCACTGCTTTTAAAGGATATACCTCTTATAATGCAAGAGAAATAAGTGTAGGACAATGGTAGAAGTTTCTCAGAAACCTTATGTTTATGTGGTATGATATGCAGTCGACGCTAGTAAGTCCCACAGCAATGTGCCAAATTCTTTAGGCATACTTTTGAGACCTGTGTTGTGACTCTCAAAGTTATTCAGAATCAAGTTTTATAGGATATACATTCAGTGAGTATTCAAGTAAAAGCTATCTATATATAATGGACTGTGAGGGGAAAATAATCAAAATCTAATGTTGCTTAGTGCTAGTGAGGAACTGAGGATGGAAATTGTTCTTGCATATAATGCTACGGTATGCGTTGGAAAATATCCCCCCATATGGTGTCTTCCTGAAGCTTTGGAAAAAGATATAGTTTGTATTTAATGATAGTATGGTGCCAAGTACATTGAAATAACTCTTTGCGGTCTGCTTGATTTCAGGAATCTTTCCTGTTTGATTGTTTCTATTTTATTATTTCAATAATACCACATATTTTTACGTTTTTTCCTATTTCCACCTTTAACAAAATGTTCTTTTCATTATTTCTTGTATAAATATTGAAAAACATGAAATAAAGTGTAAACAAGGTAGCACTTTTGTAATTAATGAAACAGAAAAAATTTCTTAAACCAAATAAGCCCCAAAGTTGTTGATCGTCAGGCATAATTGGTGGTACTTTTGAGGTCTAAACTTCATATACCTGGGTGTGCATTAGTCAACTGTAGGTAAATGCTGAAGAAAACAATTTGATTTTTCTGAGCATGTGATTGCTTTCACTGGGCCCCTAATTTATGGTTCTCTCTATATAACGATTTCTCGCAGATATTTTAGTTGCATATATGTGATATTTTCTCATTCTTGCAGGTGTTGGTAAGACTTCTTTAGTTCACCTGATTGTTAAAGGTTCTCCTGTCACTCGCCCTCAACAGACAATTGGTTGTACAGTTGATGTGAAGGTAGACACTTCCGAATCCCAATTCTGGTTACGCTAGAAAGCACATTTTTTCATTGTTCAAACTCTTCATCAAATCTCCTGTGTTTTTTCTCCAGCACACTACTTATGGAAATTCTGGCAGCTCTTCAAGTAGCATTACAAGTGATTCTGAGAGAAACTTCTTTGTTGAACTGTGGGATGTATCAGGACACGAACGTTACCAAGATTGCCGGTCTCTGTTTTATTCACAGATTAATGGTGAGTAATAAAGCTCCTATTGTTTCTGTTTACTAAACTGTGTAGTTGTTATAAATTTGTAAGAAGTGGTTGTGTATATTGAACGCAATATCGAGGAAGTCTACTATGCTGAAGATGATTTCTGATATTTAAACCGTCAGTATGTGTATCCTTGGTTTCTCTTTTTCAGGCCTTGCATACTCTTAATAGATGAAATTTGTTATGAAAAATTCAGGCTTAATCTTTTAAATCTACAATAAGAAATGGTACAGGATTGGCTGTCTAAACATCATTTATTTGCATAACTACCCTGATTACCACAATCTTAGATAGTTTGCATTAATCCTTTAATAGCATTTGGGTTTTCTGGGACTTTTAATTAAAATTAGTGCTCTAATTAATGATGCCTCGAACAGTAAATGCACATTCGAAGGTTGTCTGTCTGATTTTCAAACTTTGAATTCTTGTTTGAACTTCATTTGCAGGTGTAATTTTTGTTCATGATCTTTCACAGAGAAGAACGAAGACTAGCTTACAGAAGTGGGCAGCTGAGATTTCTGCAACAGGGACATTTTCAGCTCCTCTGGGTTCTGGTGGCCCTGGTGGACTTCCTGTTCCATATATTGTCATTGGCAACAAAGCTGATATTGCTGCAAAAGAAGGCATTAGAGGAAGCAGTGGGAATCTTGTTGATGTTGCGCGCCAGTGGGTCGAGAAGCAAGGTTTGCTTCCATCCAGTGAGGAGCTTCCACTGACTGAGAGTTTTCCTGGCAGTGGAGGCCTTATTGCAGTGAGTGTCGCAACTAAAAATTGGTTTCAGTTTTATAAGCTTGTTTTATTCCACTTTCTATGCTTGAGGTAGTATGCTATCCCCAAGAAAATTAGCATGTTGTATTCAGCTAGATTTGAATCAATCAATGTTAATGCTAATTATTAGGTAGTTTCTTCTACTAGCTAGTATAGTGGCAAATTGAAATTTTAGGTTGGCTTGTTTT
Organism: Lotus japonicus; assembly: GCF_012489685.1. Lineage (NCBI taxonomy): Eukaryota > Viridiplantae > Streptophyta > Magnoliopsida > Fabales > Fabaceae > Lotus > Lotus japonicus. The sequence goes on along the minus strand of NC_080044.1, from coordinate 78,050,080 downwards.
GTGCTTTAAAGGTGGTTGATTAATTTTCCAAATCGAGGGGCTGATAATTAAAATTATCTTTCTTATAGTAGTTTCTTGAAGCTTGTCAATACATATTTGAGTCACTCATTACAAAAATGAATTTACCCCAGCCATTGTCCCGTGTGCTGTGCTTTACCAAATGCTGAATTGGAGATGTTATCCTGTCTGGGATTCTTGATTTCTCATTTAGTCATTCAAAACCTTAAGAATCAGTTTTATGTATGATGTAACTTATCATATGACATATCCATTAAAATTTGATGCATATATTTTTGTATTTTGTTGTATGGTTTCTATGTAATTCATTCTTCTTATGGTAGTTGTGATTTGTGCTGGATGTCTACAGGCTGCAAAAGAAGCAAGGTATGATAAGGAGGGTGTGATGAAATTTTTTCGCATGGTCAGTATGGTCTTTGATATCTTCTTTTTTCTAAAGATCAAAATTATGGGTTTTCATCTAAATTTTCCTGCAACTCTTTTTAGTTGATTAGGAGAAGATATTTCTCAGATGAACTCCCTGAGCCCGCATGGTCCATTCCTTCAGTTCAGAGACCTGCTCAGCAGCGTATAGATGACAGTTTCATTGAAGATGATAATCAGTCTTATAATACGCGGAGAAGGTATTTTCTGCCTGTCTTCTAAATCATTTTGGTGCTGGCATGCTGCAGTGCTTTTATCACCCCCACCACGTGTCCCTATCAGGAATTTCTTTGTTTGGAAAACGCTTTCTTGATCACTATTTTTTAGCCTTGGAAACACTTGCATAGATGCAATTTTGTGTTTGGCTCCATTTTGCTACATAGATAGAGTGCATGTTTGGAAAATCATTCTACAATTGATTCTAAAGCCAGAATCAAATATGAGGAGAAACTTCTGGGTTTCAGAATTGATTCTGAGGAAATAGAAGTTGATCCAAACATGTTGGGAGATTGAATGGTAGCTGTAGCTTGTAGGACTATGCCCCGAATCCTTGGTATCTTGGGGATGAAATAATTATGAATTAGTTTCAAGTTTCAACATAGTGTATGCATGTTCATTTTTAGCTCATCACAATGTGATTGATTTCTCACAATTTTAAGCTTGTTTCATACCCCTCCTTACAAAGTTTATTGTTTATTGCAGTCTAAGCAGTGATCCTTTCAAGTATAACATGCTTCCTCCCCTTCCAGCTCAACGCAATCTAACTCCACCACCCACGCTCTATCCTCAACAGCCAGTTTCAGTCTCTGAAAACTACAGTTTCCCAAGATTTTCTTTGTCTGGCTCCTCAGAAATCAGTTCCTCAGCTAGAACAAAGCGCTCAGATATTAATGTCTGAAGATCTTTGTATTTGTTAATTGGTCACTGCTATTACACTGATGTATTCTTGCATGGAAAAAAAGTTATATGTTTGTTTAAATTCTTTGTTCCGCTTGTAACTTTTCCTCTGATTTATGCATTTTTTATTAGTCTTTGTCAGGGGGAGGAGGAGCAACTTGTTCAGAGTTTAGGGATGATTTAAAATGATACATGCTCGATTCTTTTATATAATCATATCATACCTTTCTTTTCCTGCTATTGAAAATGTCGAAAGTATTATTACACTGAATAAGATGGATTTCTCTAACTCTTAAGTTGCACTTAGAAACAGCTTTACTTTCCTAATTTTTATTATTTTGTCATGTACACAGTTTAAGAAGTATTTAATTTAGTAACTTGTTAAAATATTCTCGGAGAGAGCAATTTATCTTTCCGATGTACCAAAAAAAAATTATGTTCATCCTTAGAACATATTTAAGTTACAAAAAGATGATTTTTAATTTAAACTTGAGAGTTAAAATATCTATAACACGAATTTAGATTATTTGTAAAGTGAGAAGGTAAGGGTGTATTGACCATTAAATTTCATGGATTTAGATTACAAGGTAATTTAAATTATTGAAATTGGATAATGGTTTATGTAATCTTACTTCCTCTCTTTTGGAGCCAAATTCAGCCTTATAAAACATAAACAAATGCTCACTGGCTACACTAATATATTTTTTTTTGAACGAAACAACCATTAAATTAAATTAAGTCGGCATTGAAGCCAAAAGATCCGCCTGAAGAAGGCAATACAAACTCGGGGGACTCTCCTCTACCCATATCACATCTAATAGAGTAGAGGCGTTCCGAGCCATATAATCAGCACAATATTAACCCCAATATTGACTAAGAGCATTGGTTAACAATATCAAACAGCTACACTAATATTGTAACAAGTAAAAAATAGACACTAGTTTTGTATCTATTTTGGATTCCTTTTGAAAAGAAAATCATTATTGAAAAGCTAAATTATCATCGCAAACATGTAGTTTTGGAATTCTCCAATTATACATAAGTGATGCATATTAAACTTGTACTTGTTCAATACTATTATTGGAAATTCGAAAGAGAAGTTGATCCAACAATAAAATAACCTAAAATCCATTTCAATTTCATGGATGAGTACATAAGAAATAAGCTATAAGATACTCTAAATGGTTCTTAGAATACCAAGCAAGAACTGTTCAGTTTGATTAACTTCAAGTGTTTCACCATGCATGCCCTGAAAAAATAACAAACTAAGAATCAACTTTTAAAAAATCTCCAAGATTCTCAAATTAAAGCATAAAATATATTAGCCAGCAATGAAGTTTCTCATGGTGTTTGTAAACTACAGTAAGAAGATAAATCAAGGTTCATTTTTTGAATATCTTCTAATGGATTTTACATATGATATTAGTGGGGTTTGTCACCTGTATGCAGGTTGTTATCAGTAAGGCTCCTTTCATGGCTGTGACATTGGTGTCTATCAATTCAATGCCATAAGTATCCAGAGACTGCACCAAATTTTTGAAACCACCCCTCTTGTTCTCAATGATCATCTTGACCCACAATTTATTCCCATCAATTTTTGTTACCTGGACCTCTTCCTGTAAAAAGTAACACCACCAAGATTACTAATAATTGTATTTATGGAGAAGGTTCATTTCATTGAGTTAAAGGAAAGAAACAAAATTGTATAAACCTGTATCCCCCATTTCTTCATCTCTTCTGCAGCATCAAATTGATCCACCTTTGGCTTTGCTACTTCTTTTGAGTTTGCTTCAATTCCGGGAAGCTCGCGTGTGAGGCTCTCAACCTCATCTTGCAACTTCTTAATGTATGTTATCGAATCGTCAATAATAGTTTCTTTGTTCATCTGAAACCAAAATTAAGAGATTCACAATCAATTTTCATTCCATCATTTGATGAAAAAACTAATCCAATTAAGGACAGGAACATGGAATAAAATCAATAGATAAAAGGACTATATATATTTCCAAAAAATGAATTTTGTTAGGTGATTAACATTTGTGATGATGGGCACTAAAGAACGCAGCATCAAGAGCCTGGAACTGAGCTTCTCCCTCCTTTTCCTTTCGGTCTCGAGGTTCTTGGATTTGAACGTTCTGGTGTCATCGTCGTAGCTCTTCCTGCCCATCCTTCCCCTGCTGCTACCATTTTCAGAACATAACTCTTCCATAGAAATCGATAGCCTGTCTTGGTATACATGTCCCATTTTTTCCTTGGAATAAAGAAATAAGTATTTTAGTGTTAGAGTGATCATAAACTTAGTTATTGAAGGATACTATATATAAGGGGTTCTCACAAGTCACAAAGGCATCATGCGTTTTGAGGGGCTTTAGTATATGGTCCCAAGATAATCCATGTGAGAGAGAGAGAGAAAAAAAAATCCACTATTGGTCCATTATTTGTTACTCCATGTTAGACTGGCATAACTGAATTTGTTATTGGGAGGGCACTCATTGCATTAGAACATTCCAGTGGAAGCTTCTAAAGGGTGGTGTTTGGACCAATCAAAGAATGATTGATGCTATTTTCACTGAGGATCTTTTTGTCATTTGTGCAAAGATATATCGTCAAACCATTCTACACTTGTTCAGGGATTGAATGGGATCTTAATTCATAAATTGGTCCACCAGATTTTGTTCTGTTGTTTGGAGCATTTGGAAAGCTTTGTTTTTAATGCTGTACAGTTTGAGTTGCAGTACTCGACCACTCGTGTTCCAAATTACATTCAAGCTTGGTTGGTTGGGATTTCACTCCATTGGGCTAGGTTAATTGTGTGTTTGGTGTAGGAGAGAAAGTGAGAAAAGAGAAAATAAGAAAAGAGAAAGAGATGATGAACATTAACCATAGTAAATTATTTAAGTGAAAATTCATGGATTTTTGAATGCTAGCACAAGAAACTAGATGAATTATTATCATTGGTTAGAATTTTGAGCATTCATAGTGATTTCCCCCAATAACAAATTTTAATTTGCTTAACTCAAAATTCTTGTGTTCGTGACGTAATAGGTACTATAGAAAATCGATATAACCATTACTTTATCCATATAGAAGAGATGTAACATTTATCATAAACTTTCATATTAAATCAAAGAGTTTAATGGATATGCACTGACAGTGTAAAATAGTTTTACACAGTCATCCAACCAAAGCATGCCACATAGGAGAGATAATTACATTTGACTTTAATTTTAATTAAAAGAATAAGATATTTTCTGATTTGGCGGAATATGTGGTATTAAATTATTGAACGACATTGGAGCAATATTAGTATTTAAACTAATATTAGTATTTTTTTAGATTAAGGTATATACCTTGTCAAAGATTATGTCATTGTTAAAGTTAAATTTTGCTCAATGTCGTTCAATAATTTAATACCACATATTCAAAAATAGTTACATTTTTTTTATATAGATTAAATTAAAAACTTAGTATTTTCTAATCTGGGGAACGAATTATTGGTTGTGTGTAAAGATATTTTCCAAGTCTAATGAAAAACCCTAGAAATTTAATTTACATTGGTCATAAAAATTAAATACTAATATTATTATCCATCCTCGTAAAACCCCCCAAACCGCGCGCGCAAATCTCCCTCCCAAAATTCTCGCCATTTGCAGGAACAAAATGAAATCTCACTCTCACTTTCTCGCTTACTCTCTCTCTCTCTCTCACAATCACCGCAGGTATTTTCATTTTCATTTTTTCTACCATAAATTTGTTAACGAAATATTTGTGTATGTTGCTATTCATAGTCCAATGATCTGTGTATCTCTTGTTAATGTTGTTGCTGAATGCTGATGATTTCTTGATTTGATTCTTACACTGTGATTTCAATGCGCTAGTTCTAGGGTTTTTCATTTGATTTGCTGTGTATGGAGGAAGAGGGTTGGAATAGTGAGAGTGATTCTACTAGTGTTGGAAACAATTGCCAAGTTTTGGAACCACAAATGAAGAGACCTAGAACTCTTCAAGGCCTGAAAAATCACAATGTTGGGGGGGTTGAAAGGAAGATTGATCAGAAGGTTGTTCATGAGTTCATTGCGCAAATGGTCACAGAACATGATCTTCCCTGTGAGTTTGTTGAGTGGAATGGATTTCAAGCACTCACTAAGTACATTTCGTCTGATCAGGCTCAGTGTGTTTCTAATTCTAGAGATTATGTTGCTGCTGATGTGATGAGGGTTTACTTGCTTGAAAAACAGAAGCTCAAAAGGGAATTGGCTAGTGTTCGCGGGAGATTGTGTTTAACCTTTCGACACTGGACTTCTGAGGCTGCTCATGGGTATTTTACTCTAACAGCTCACTATGTAGATGAGGATTGGAAGTTAAATGCAAAGTTGTTGAATTTCGGTCACATGGCACCTCCACATAGTGATTTTGAGCTATCAAGAAAGTTGGATCGTTATCTGTGCGGGTGGGGGATAGAGAGGAAGATTTTCTCTATTACTGTGGATAATGCTTCTGCTTCTGCTTCTGCTTCATCCAATGATGAATTGCAGAACTCTAAAGAAAGACCTTGCTATTGGGATGGTGTGCTGAGTGATGGAGAGTTCTTCCATTTTAAGTGTGGTGCTCATATCTTGGATTTGATTGCTCAAGAGAGTTTGAAGGTTGTGAGTGATTTCACACACAAAATAAGGAAGAGTGTGAAGTATGTGAGTGTGTCATTCACGAGGTTGAAACAATTTTATCAATATGTTGAAGAAGTTGGTGGTATTGATACTAAGGATGGCTTGCATTTGGATGTATCGGGTAAATGGAATTCCACTTATCGGATGCTTGAGAGTGCAATCAAATTTCGCCGTGCCTTTGAATGCTTGCGTTCTGATATGAAGTATAAGCACTGTCCAACAAATGAAGAATGGGAAAGAGGAGAGAAGATCTGCAAATTCTTGAAGGCTTTTTATGAACTTTCTAGTAGGAGTTATGGATCTACATGTCGTACAATCAACCTTTATTTATATAGAATTTTGTGGATAATAGAGCTTTCATTGAGAAAGATGAAGTTGAGGGAAGATCGTGTGATAAAAGATATGGCTGGAAAGATGCTGGACGAGTTTGAAAAGTATTTGAGTGAGTATAGCATGATTCTTGCATTTGCTTTTGCTCTTGATCCTAGTCGGAAGCTTAAATATTTGGAGGATGCATACTACAGATTATATGGTGATATTAATGTGGCTAAAGATAAGGTGAACAATGTGAGGAAAGCTTTATCTGCTCTTTTTAAGGAATATGCCAACAAAGGTGCATCAACTTCAAGTAATTTGGATTCACGTGTTACTATAAGGAAAAGCGGTTCGACTATGAGCGATCCGCTAATGGATTCTTGGATAGTAAGTTTATGTCCTTTGTTTCTTTTTTATTGTTCTCTTGTTGAGGCTATGTTTGTATACTCATTGGCACTCGTTTCGAGATAAAAAGTGAACATAAGACTTCTTATGGATTGAAATGAAAGTTCATTCACATTGAGCTCAATTGGATCTAAAGTCTAAACACACACCTAATATTTATCTTATTTTTGTCTTTGATTGAAATGTCTTAGGAACATTGTGAAAGGGAGATACAAAAAAAATACGATGCTGGAATGACTCAACTTGATCTGTATTTTGAAGAGATACCATCAGATTATGGTTATAAGACTGCCTTAGACTATTGGAAAAACCGCAGTCATCAATATGTTGATGTTGCACTGATGGCCAGAGATGTATTGAGCTTCCCAATATTCGCAGTGGCATCTGAATCCGCTTTTAGTATTGGTAGTTCTATTTTGAACAAGTATAGAAGTTGTATGCTTTCGGAAAATCTGCAAGCTCTCATATGCTCCCATAATTGGTTATATGGATTCTCACATACTGGTAAGTTTTGTTATAAATGTTGTAATTTTTTTAATTCGTTTCCCATTACAAATATTCATTGATTATTATCATTATTAAACTTGGTTATATTATGTTGTGTCTATATACAGATCAATTTGGAGATATGATGGAGGGGACAAAGAGAATTGAGATAAATCTATCTAAGCTAGATTCAAATGTTATTGTTAAGTATGAGAGCGAGGATGAAGATTGATATGTTTGAACTTTCAAGGGTATGTTTTGACATATGACATGTAGTTGGTGTTTATAATCTTTACATGCGTTGGTATTTTTGTCCAACTTGGATTCCACAAGTTCTGAGGTATAATGTTTTGGATTTTTTGTCCTCCCAAAGGCTAGATATGGGTGAAGATGGGAGGTTAAGGACAAAATGTAATGCATGTTACCAATGGTAATCAAATGATCAATAGCAAAACGAATTTCCCATGTTGTCACAAAGCAGAGATGTGATTGAGTTGAACAAAAAGAAGCTACAGAATTCCCAATTTGTTGGTCTGAATGTTTGTTCAAATGAAATGAGTTGTTTCTCTTATATTCGATTCCAGGATACTAAATAACTACTCACTCGCAACAACAACAAAAAAAAGGCTTTCAATTCCTTATCCTTATTGAGTTCAGTTTAAAGAAGTTTTTTTTTTTTTTGACAGCTCAGTTTAAAGAAGTTGTACATTTATAGTGTAAAACTCTTATATAATGAATGTGATGTGTATATATAGGGTCATTGTAAATTGTTTGCCAGGTCAGAAAGAAAAAAGTGAATTTAATTAAAGTAACAAATCATACAATCATTTAAGTAACAAATCTAGTATGAACATCTTGAGAAATGTAATTTACTCGAAATTTAATGAAAATAATTCGTTTAATATATTATTCTATCTTTATGTTTTCGGGTAAATGATTAGTACAATTAAAATGTTTGAAATATTCAAGGACCACGTCATGCAAGATGCGAGCCCCACGTAGGTAGTACGTGTTCCAAGCCAAGAACAGAATCTGCAAACCAGTAACTACCAAAACCAGCCATATACCTTTGCCACTCATCTTCTGAAACCTCGAAGAATATGTCACTTATAACCATGGATAGATTCAGAAGAACCACCCTTTTCTTTCTTCTTTTCTGCATTCTGATCATTCTCCAATTCCAGCTTGCAACACTTGATGAAGGTGGCCAGAATGTTGCTCAAGATCAAGATCATCCAGAAAAACCACTTCTTTCTAAGGTGCTGTTGGACACCATTTCTCTTCTCAGAAAGTCCCACAAAAGTTCCTGGGAGAAAATCAAAACTGTCATACATGATCTGCAGATGCAGTTTTCCCCACCAAATTTAGAGTAAGTTAAAAGGCTCTTAATTAGTAACCCATTTGATCTGGTTTTTATTATATCTATCTTTGATATTTCAATATGAATACAAATCCACGAGGTGTGGCGTGACGGTTGCTCACCTCGACCCTTAACCATGAGGTTAGAGTTCGACCCTCGCCTATAAGAATGAAACACATTTTGTGGTCAGCAGTTTTCTGCTTCGAGGTGATTAGTCATGGGCTGCCAGCAGTGATTACCCTCGGCTCAACAAAAAAAAAAAAAAATGAATAGCAATGTTGGTAATGCTGTGTTTTATTTTCCCTCAGTTTCAGGGGTGGGGGAGAGACAGAACATGATGTTAAAGAAGCAGTTGGGAAGAGCTTTGACAGAAGCAAGGAAACAGTTGAGGAAACTGCTAAATCAGCAGCAAATGTTGTTGGAGAAGCAATTCATAAGACAACAGAAAAGGTGAAAGAGGGTACTGACTCAGAGAAAGAGTCTAAAGCAGAACTTTGATAAAAAACCTTGCCTTTTCTTTTTGGGGATCAAAATTGTAATGATGTTGATGGAGGAGATAGCTATCTCTGTATGAAACAATTTATTTATGTTAACATTAAATTAGCCAACTTCATTTACATTATTTTTCATTTTGTGTTTGATTGAAATTAGTTCATTGGCGCCAGTGTGGTACTTCCATGATCATACCACAAACATTTTAAGGAAGTGTAGACCAGTTGTAAACCATAGAGGACGACCTCAACTAGCGAGTGCTTTAGTGCGCGTTTGGAAAACCTACTAAAAGGTTATCGCACTGAGAGTAGTGATTTAAAGAGAAGCTATTGTGAATCCAAAAATGTTATGAACTACGAATTATGACAAGGAAGCTACTGAATCAGATTAGCTAAGAACGCTACAGACTGGGGCAAAAGCTTCCTTTTCATCGCTCGTAGTTCATATGTCAAAAAGCACAAGGTATATTGGATGTTTCCAAATAGTAACATATTATGTAAAGAAACTCCATGATGCTCTCCTGATTCACCAACAACAACAACAAAGCCTTAGCCCACTAAGTGAACTCGACTACATGGATCATCTGATGGCTGTCGTTAGATCCATATTAAAGATATCAGTCAGTTTTACGGTGGCTGCTAAAAGCCTAATATAACCTTCCTCATTTTACCACGCATAGGGCCAACTATGAAAACATGCTCTCCTAGTTCACGGAGTCAAATTTTTTTTTTTACCATGGTTTCTTCCTAGAAACCAAATCATAGTTGTGACTTAGTAACCTTTTGCAGAAAGCCAGAAATCATAATTGCTATAATTAAGCTGCTACATCCAGTCAAGTGATCCATATGCTATCTACAAATACTGAGTAGCTAGCTCACTCAATATGCTACCTCACCTTCAACCCATCTACCTTTATACATTGTAAATTAGTGTAATGATGAAGCTCCTATGATGTTGAGGAATATATTACTCAATTCCATCTCTTTGCATTTTTCAAAGATTTAGACTTTTGGTTTGCTGCCTGAAAAGCCTGCATCTTCTGTTTCTTCCTTGCTTCTTTCTCAGCCTGTTATCAGAAATCAATTATGATTAACAAACTATCATGGAAGTTCTCCAAAAGTATAGAGTGAAATCACTAAATCATTAACCTATCAATTCTGTCCGGGGGTTCAACCGGTCGGATCGGCTGATCCCGTTTTCAAAACAATGGGTGTAACGTAACTAACAAGGGCTTACCTTGGACATTTTAGATTTGGCTTTCACTTTTGGAGCTTTGGCCTCTAGCTCAGCCTCACGTTCAAGCTCTCTATTCCTAGCATCAAGATTCTTCTCTAAGTAATACTGCAATTTTAGAGAATCTAAGGGTTAGAAACCTGTAATAACCAAGCAACAATTAACAATGCTGCATTCATTATGTGCACAATTAGATAACATATAATGAGACAAGAAACCAAAATATTACAGTTCATATATTTGTCCAAAAAGACATTCAATTCAATTTACTAAACTATGCCCTCAAAACTATTTAACCTTGTCTTTGTCCATATCATAATTTTGAAATTAGATGAGAGGAATGAGAGGGGAAAAGCAAACAAGAACCTCACTAAAGAGAATTGAAGATGCAGCACATAGATATATATGTTGTATGAACATCAAAATAATGTCAATAAATCATATTAAGTTTCATCTCAAAAGCCTAAAATAAACAACTAAGAAAGCTTTGCTCCAATGGTCAATTAAGACTAATTGCATCTTGAAAAAGTTCATTTACCTCATTTCAACTAATTCCATTTTTTTTCTAAATGAGAACTAACACCCCAAATGCCAAGATAAAGAACAGAGGCAGGGGGTTAATTTCACTTACATTGTAATCACCTGCGTAATTCTGTAAAGCACCATCTTTGACTTCTATAACTCTATTAACTATCTGCTTTATAAAGTATCGATCATGAGACACTGTGATAACAGTGCCCTGGTACTCGGTTATCGCCTCCTGGTAGAGGAATTAGAAATCATTAGGGTGATAGAGTGATAGTGAGATTTACATAAGAGAAGAACAGATAAAATTTTAGGCAAACCTCAAGCATTTCTTTAGAAGGGATATCCAAGTGATTGGTTGGTTCATCTAGCACAAGTAGAGTTGATGGTTTTACCATAAATTTACAAAATGCCAGGCGTGCCTAGTAAAACAAAAGAAACAAGAAACACAGTATCATCATGTTGGAGAGTGAGAAATGGCAGGGCATTGAAATGAAACTATTGAAGCTATCATTACATTGCAAAGATGTTAGCATTCAACAAAAATATGACCTGCCTTGATTTATATCTCAGGAGAACTTTCTATTCAATGGTAGAATTATTGAAATCCAATGTTCATAAAAAAAAATGTAATGGGTTTAACTAGTAAGTGTTACAGGTCTTACAAAGGCTAATTGAATGTCATGTAAAAAATAAAAACAATACAAATTGTCAATTTACCTTCTCACCACCACTCAATAGTGAAACTTTCCTGTCAAGCATATCAGATTTGAAATTACAACGCCCAAGAAGTCCTTTAATATCATCAATCCTCCAATCCTCTGCAGCTTCTTCTACTGTCTGAAGCACTGTCTTGTTCAGATCAAGTGCCTCTGCCTGTAAAATGAAAGAAATAAAATTATATATGTAAAAGGTTTGACATGAAGAACTGGAATCAAGAGCACCACCATCAGTTTCATACTTCCATTAATAATTAGCATTCAATGGTTACAAACCTGATTTTGCTCAAAATAGTTAGGTAATACATTATGCTCCCCAAGCATAACTTCACCCCCAACCGGCTTTTGTAAACTCATTATTAATTTCAGTAAAGTACTCTTGCCACATCCATTGGGACCAATAATGGCAATTTTTTCTCCTCTTTCAATTGCCAGATTTGCCTTTTCGAAAAGCACCTGCCACATTACAACAATCACATCAGCTGGTGTCAATAAAAATGAGTACATATATATAGACATAACATAAACAATTTGATACTCACTGTTCAACAATAAGAGCATGCTTACTTACCGTATCCTCAAAGCCATATTCTAAGTTCTTTATTGTTACAACAGATCTCCCACTTCTTCCACGCTCAGGGAACCTGATTTTCATTTGTTTCCGTTGAAACGGCTTCTCCACTAGTTCTTCCTCCTGAAGTTTCTCTAGCTTCTGTTCTCATACAGATAACAGATAGAAGGAAACTGGTTTAGGAAAATGACATGAGGAGCAAGAAAACAGTATAGTTTAAAACTTTAAATTTTAGAGTCACGGTGAGGATTTATGCAGCTAATCTGAATGATAAACACAAGCATCAGAGCTACGAAGCTAGAAAGTATGGATACGGCATGGGTGATGGGACATGTACAATATGAGATGGACTCAAGGAGTGTATAAGACAAATTCAAAAACATAAATGATAATAATTAAAATGATTTAACAGAGTCAGGACATGGCAGATGCAGTATTTTCCTGTTAGGAAGTCATGTTAAGAGACTACTAGTTTAAGCTATTTAATTGACCTGTCAGCTTTGGGACCTATTCATCTGATCACAAATACCTTCTCAGCAGATGAAGCACGGCCAGAATTCGCTCCAGCACCTAGCCTATTTATTAAGCCCTTTGTATGTTCAATTTCTTTCTGTTGCTTCTCCCATGCAGCAAACTGTGCTTCAATCCATGCCGCCTTTGAAACCACATACTGAGAATAGTTTCCCTCAAATGTCCTGGATACACCCATGTCAGTTTCCACAATTTTTGTGCACAGCTGATCAAGAAAAGCCCTGTCATGGGAAATGATAACCATTGGAACATCCTGCTTGCTAAGATAATCTTCAAGCCACTCAATGGTGTCTAGATCAAGGTGATTCGTAGGCTCATCCAACAGTAACAAATCTGGGTCCTGAAAATGAAATCAAATCACCATTCATTTCATGAACACTCAAACACTCCAAAACCAGCATCGGCCAAAGTTTTACCAGTATGTACATCTTGTAGTATCAAATGTTATAAATAAAAAATAATCAAACAAGCAAGCTTCATAAAGTAAAGAGGAGAGAAAAATAATACAGGGGCTAAGAGAGCATGGAAAGTCAGTTACCACATATCAGCTAGCAAATACCTACTATTACCAAAGTCTTCTTCCACTAAGTGGGGATGGGCTATATGAATCAAACAACAATGTGATACCTATTATGACATGGATTACCAAGACTAGCAATATGCTATTTTTTAAAATAAATAACTAAATTCACACTCTACTAAAATTGCCACAAAGCATTGCATGTACAGCCAAAAAGGCATGTCTCATCAATGAAGCAGAAGTTTATAAAATGACATTTTTCTTCCACTAAGCCAAAAATAGAGTGGGCAAACACACATGTATGCTTTCGCTACATCATCCTAAAAACAAACTATTATTGCAATTAAGCAAGTTTGGATCAACTTCTCTTTCTTCAGAATCACTTCTGAAATCCAAAAACTACTCACATAAGCTTCTCCCCATAATTGATTTTGGTTCCATAATCAATTGTAGAAGATTTTTCATACATAAATGCACTCACTCAAACAACAAAACAAGCTACACTTCATGATGTAACAATTGCTGATATCATATCATATGCTAAAATTACTATGAAATGCATTATACCTGGAGCAAAATCTTGCCAAGAGACATCCTCATCTGCCACCCGCCGCTAAAAGAAGCCACCAACCTCTCAGAATCCTCAGGAGCAAAACCAAGCTCCGGCATCAACTTATCAACCTTAGCATCCACCTCATCCAAGTCCACCGCCTGAGCCTTTCCCTGAAGCAAATCCAACTCATCCAAAAGCCTCCCCATCAACTCCAAATCATCCACAGCACCCTCCAGCGCCTTCTGCACCCTCTCCATCCTCCCAGATATCTCCATCTCCTCCTTGAAAGCGCTCAGAAACTCCTCCCTCACCGTCCTGCTCGGCGCCACCTCAAACTCCTGGCTCAGAAACGCAACCTTCATGTTCGGGTTCGCCTTAATCACGTTTCCCGAATCCGGGTCTTCCTGACCCGCGATTATCCTCATCTGGGTCGTTTTCCCGGCGCCGTTGACACCGACCAAACCCACTTTCTCACCCTTCTTCACTTCCCAGCTCACATTCTTCAACACGGTGACACCCTTGTAGCTTTTGCTGATGCTTTCTAGCTTCACGCCGGAGGAGACTGTCGAAGCGCCGGCGCGAGTGTGGGATTGGTTTTTCCCGCGTTTTCTGTTGGGTTCGACGGAGGTGTCGGAGAAGAGGGACTCGATGTCGTCGTTTTGTTGGGTCGTGGTTGTCGTTTCGGCGGTGACGGCGGATAAACGACATGCGGCGTCGAAATTGGGTGGGTTTTTGGGGGTGAAGAAGCGGTTGGTGTGAGTGAGGGGGCGATTGGTGAGTGGGTGAAGAGAAGGTTTGGGTGTGGCGGTGAGGTGGTGGAGCTTGGCGGCGAGGTCCATTGCTGTGTTGAGCTGAGCAGTGTTGGAAGTGAAGAAGCAGAAGAAAGAGTGTGTCTCAAGAAATGGAACACTACCAACAGTTTTTTTTTACAGCACAAGAGAAATGGTGACAGCTACTTCTATTGGGCCCAAGATTTCCTATTTGGTTTTCTGAGGTCTAGGACTGTCAAAATAAGCCCATATTAACAACAAAAAAACATTTATAAGTTCGAGAAAGTTCTCTGATGGGGCTTACTCACCCTCCTCGAATATGGCTGCGTGTGGTGGAGTGGTTCGTGATTATTTTGGAGCGTTTGTAGTGGCTTTCTCCAGGAGGTTGGGCTTCGTGTTCGGCTATGCGTGTGGAACTTTGGGGAATTTTATGTGGGATTGATTTGCTTCGACAGCGTGGCGTCTAGAAGATCTTTGTCGAGCCAGACTCGGCTTGATGTGTGCAGTTTTTAGCTCGGGGGTGTGAAGCTTCACATTCATGTGCCCCTCTGGTTAACCAAATTCGGAGTGTCGTGCGGTGTTTCTCTTAGATGGGTTGGGGTCATGTGTTCCGTGAGGCTAATGTAGATGCTTGCTAAACATGGTTTGAGTGGGAGCTTAGAGTTGACAGTCTTCGAGACTTTGCACGTTTTTGCTCGGTTGCTTTCACCTTGGATGTGACCTCTACGGTATTCTTTAGGGGCCTCTAGCTTTGTTGTTGGGCTGTGAAGTCCACCCCTCATCAGAAAAAAAATGTAGAAATTTTAATTAATGTTTTTTTTTTTGTTACAAGAGGAAAATTAACAGAAGAGATAAACTAGCTAATTGCATCTAAGTATAGTGATGCAGCAACAAAGGAGGGTGGATCCTTCCACACGTGAAAAGGAGTTCCAGTTCTACTTGCTTCCCGAGCGAGAGCATTCGCCGTATTATTCTTATCCCTTGTAATGCTCTCCATGGCCACATCCTCAAAGGTAGACATTAGCTGACGTACTCGCCGGATATCATCGAAGTCCCAAAAATTTGTTATATCAGTACCTGTGAGCAGCATGTTCACAAGACTAGCGCAGTCAAACAAGCATTTCACCTTCGTGGAACCATTCTCCCTTACCTGCTTAAGCCCGAGTTCAAGCGCCAAGAGCTCAGCTAAACAAGCACTCCCATGGTTGAAGCTTTGAGAGACCCCAAGTGCCCATCTGCCGTGTCCATTCCACACCACAGCGGCACACCCCATCCTTCTTGTATGCGGATTTCATCTTCCATCGACGGAGATACAGATTGCTACCGGCGTGGTGCTCGTAAGCGTGTGGTCGACGGCTATGGAGTGTTGCAGCGGTTGCTTCCAAGCCTCGCGCCACAACAACTCATCCCTAAGAACAAGACGCAGAACCTGGTTCAAGTTGGGAGCTTGTGGCTCAAAAACTCTCGAATTGCGCCAACGCCACATCCACCACAGAACCACCACGCCAAGGGTGTTGTTACGGTGGGATAACAAGTCTGCAAACCATGAGGTAAATTCTATTTGCACAACAAGAGGGGGAGGACTGTTCGAAATCTGCTCCATAGAGATTGTGAGTCCGGACACCAGCGAAATAAGTGATCTAAGTCCTCATGATCTGCGTCGCATCGAGGGCAAGCCGCACTAATCGCAAGGTGTGAACGAAAACGCTTTTAAAAAACAAACAATAAAAGATTATAGAGATTAGAAAAAGTATGCATAGTTGAGTGACGGTACACAATTTCAAAAAGTTAGCTAAATTTTTATTTGATTAAAAATAGGCAATAAAAAAATCAATCATTAACATTCGTGGGATGATACCAATGTGAATAATTAAGCTTTTAAGATCAAGTCATGCCCTTAAAAAAAAGATCAAGTCATGCTGATCAAACTTTAGAAATATTTGAGTTAGAAGGTTGAGAGATTCTCTTTTTTATTTTTCTTTTCTAAATTTGTCATTGTCTTGGTGTGACTTTTCTGTTTATATTGTATCTTTCAAGCATGAGAACTAGTCCTGAATCAACCACTTCCGGCAATCAAATCTCACAATCATAATCAAATTCATTGAATAATGATCTTATATTAATTATGCATTAGACTTTTGGAACCTACACTTTTATATATTGAAACTTTTTTTTTAAACTATATTGAAACTTCATTCTTTTGTGCACTGTTTCTCTGTCAGCAACATGAAATATTTCTATACAGTTAATGAGGTTTCTTGGCGCTGTGGCCAACGGTAACAACATATACAACCCATAAAGTTGTAAAACAAAACAGAAAGAATATTTTGAGCTGGGATACCAGCTAAGAAACCGAAAGCATGTATCATACCACTGCTCAAAAACTGTAGAAATAATTTCTGGGAAAATTCAATTTTAAAATCTGAAATTACTTCACTAGGACAGATCAAACACCAGAAGTTCCATCTCAAATCATATTTGAAAATACTAAAATCAATTCCAATTATCACACAAGTGATTCTGACCCAGCAAATCAGCAATATTTAATTAAGAGTGTGACAGATATGATGAAGGACAGGGGTAAGGAGGGTATCCAAGTAAAGCCAAGTCAGTAAGCACGCCAAGTCCGACACAGCACACTGCTCAATTGCACCCAAAAGAACCAATGCATGAAGAAAAGACAGTGAAGCCAACAACATTGTAAAGGACCAATCGAAGAAGAAAAGATAGTGAGCATTGAAGGGTTACCTTAGCTACATTTTATTTCATGCAAGTCCGTGTCCGTGTCCGTGAGCTGCACTTTGGTAAATCAGCTAACAAAAATATTTGACCAAAAATAATAAAAGCCATAATGCATCTTTCTGTCCAAAAAAAAATAATGCATCTTTGAATCAGTATTTGTCACTATTAATTTTAGTAAAAAATAATTATTAATTATAATAAAAATGAGTAAAAATTAAAGTATTTCTTTACAAACTGTTTGAGTGGTCGCCTACATCACATTTTGCGGACTATATGATTGTCTTCTACAATGTTTGTCTGACAACATATGACTCATCATACCTCTTGACAATCACTTTCAGTGAAGGTCAGGGCTAGAAGACTACTGTTTCGGTGGCAGTACACGACAACATTGAAGCGACCCCTAATTCACCTTCAACGATTACCTAAGGCACGGTCAGCACTCAATGTTTGTGGTCTATATGTCATTCACTGACCACACTGCTATATCTTTATAAAATCTGAAGTTGCTAGTGTCATAGTTGATGCTCGTAGACAACTAGTCACCACTGAGCACAACTCCTTACAAGTAACGTACACCTAATCTTCACCGAAGGCAAAACTCCCAAGGTTAATGACTCTTTGTCAAGAAAAAATCACGACGCGATAACAACACACAACCTCTGCGCATTGTTAGATCAACGACGTTGTGTACTTTCTATTAAGCGATCAAAGGCCATCGATCATCATTGTAGCTCGTAATCTGAACTAACATCAACATAACATAGGACTCTACGCACACTTTCATATCGCTTGTACCCTACATATCATTCACACGCTAACTTGAGCGGCAAATTATTCTTACAAGTATTTTACCGGAGCATCACCACAACGACGAAGCAGAATCAAAGCACGAAGTGCCACCCTTGGACCATCGTTCCACTCCCTACCAACAAAATCAGCCGCTTGCATGATTGGCTAGAATTGTCTAATCAAATACATTTATTAATAATTATTTTAGTTATGAAATTCAGTTGTGAAATATCATAATTGATTATATTCAATATATACATAACTTTCTCTAGCTTCAATACGCATAATTGATTCTCATCATGAAATCAATTCTAAGAATTCATACAGCCATCTAAAAATGAGTCTGTCCCATTCTAAGGTTAGCCATTATGCAACCAAACACATCCTTAATTATGATAAGAAAAATAAAATAAAATTGGGCCACCCAAATATAAGATGTTGGGGCATTGTATTGTATGTGTAGTAAGTCTCATAACAGCTTTATAGCACTGCACAAAAACGGGACCTGCCCTCTTTTTCTTTCTCTTCCTTCACACTCGCGCTCGCTATTTCTCTGCCCTGCTTGTTCGTTATAAATACACCACACCACACGCGACTGCTTCAGAGTCCTCACGCTCACGCATATTCCTCATCTCAAGATCTCAAAATCATCATCTCTCATGGACCATCGCAAAGAGGTTAGTACTCTCCATCTCTCTCCTTCTCATACGACTGTGCTGTGTTGTTACTTGTTTGTTTGGTTTACAAAGGAAAAAAAGTTATCAATCGGTTTAACAAAAGTGCATGGTTCTCTTAATTTGCTACTTGTTCATTCATCACAACACAGACAGTGAAGATTTCTTGCTTTCAATTTTGAATTCGATGTTTTATATATTGTCACAGGTTGTGAAATTAGTACTGTTAGCTATGGATTTGTTAATTCGATACTTAACCTAAATTACAAACACTTTAATCGTGTTAGCTATATATTGATTAGCTTCATTAATCGTGTTAGCTATAATCCATTTTTGGTTTCGTTTTCTGAATTTTGTTATTATTATTGGCTATCTTTGTATTAGACCGATTCGTCTGTTAAAATAAAAGTAAACACACCAATCATTTTATTTTGTTTTCGAAATTGACTAACATCGCCTGCAGTTAATTACTTTTTCATATATACAATAACCGGCCAATAATTTTCATACGTTTTTTTTTAAATTAAAGATTCTCTCGTCGTGTTTGAACAGTATACTGACTTGATTGCTTTGAATTTGAAAATTGATGATAAACAGTGCTGTAGTGGTACAAGTAATTATGAAGTCCTTTCTCTATCAAAGAAATAGTCAAATTCCTCACAAGGATTCCTTCTTTCCTGCATTTCATTTTGTTTGTTATGCACAAAGTATTTTGGAAAATCTTATTTTATAACATAAACGCTTATATAAGATGTTTATTGAAGTGTTTGAGAGAATGTATGTAAATAATTTATAAATTACTGTGCAAGTTATAAATTTATTTTTGTAAGTGCTGTAAAAAAAGATTTATTTTTGTAAGCTATTTAAATTAACTTATGAATACATGCCTATGCTTATAAATAACCTACTTTCCGCTTATTGAAGAATAAATATGTACTCTTCAAAGTAGCAAAAAAAAAAAATATGTACTCTTCAAATGCAAACTAAATAACACTTATTGAAACTTATTTATTATTTTTCTGCTCCAATAAATCCATATTCAAATATAACTGAGCATAAAAATCAGATTGTGAAATATTTATTTCATAGCTGGAAATGAAGCTCCTTCTTATCTAAATGTTTTATTTACATTTTTTCTTTTGTTTATAGTACATTATGATTATGATTATGCTATCAGCTGACTTAGCTGTGAATCTTTGTCAACATAGAAAACTGCTCCTTGGCTGTCAGTGCCACAGTTTGGAGACTGGGATCAGAAGGGCCAAGTCCCGGATTACTCACTTGATTTCTCAAAAATCCGTGAGACTAGGAAGCAGAACAAGACCAACATTTCCAGGGCAAGTCTTGGTAATGAAGAAGAGTTCATGAGTACAAACTCCAACAGCATAAACACTGGCCACAGCAGTGAGCCTGACCAACCCCGCTACCATCAAACCACCTCTCCAACTGTAAGATTCTTAGCCACTTTTATTATTCTGTTTTGTTACTATTGTACTTTATCCACATATTAATTAGCACCAGGATGATGTTATGTGAAAAGAAAAAAAGATTCCAGAATATTTTATAATGATAGATGCAGGGAAGTTGCATGAAATTGTTATTTTTTTCAGTCAGTGGGGGAAGTAATTTTTAAAATAAAGACGGATCATCAATTTCTCTCGTGTCAAACATTAGAAAAAAATTGATAGGAAAATTGGCCCCTTTTGAGATTTACCTGAAGAGATTAGTAGATAGTAACCACCTAAAATTAGAAAAAAATTGTAGATTAGTGTGTTGAAATATCTTGATGTAAATTGTCAAACAACACTAGCTCCCTGTCTTTCTCCACCTAGAAAAGGCTGTGATTAATTGACACTGAGGGGTTCTTGCCCAATTTTCGTTCTTCTAAAGAAATACCTTGTCATTTTCTCATTTCTCTCTTCTTCTTTCCTTTCTTTTCAAAGTTCAATCATATTGATTTCTAGTATTAGGACTTAGGATGAATCTAGCTTACAATCTTCAACAGGATGAATTAAATAAACCCTGTTAAGAATAAATGGATTATAGAATGTGTTTGCTTCTTCCAGTTAAAAGCTCTACTAATCTGGGTTTGGATCCTCTCATGTGTAAAAAAACTTGAGAGTGTCAAGTTTCATCATCTCACCATTAATTTTATTTTATTTTATTTTTCATTTATTATCTACACAAAAGTTAATGGTGAGATGGTAAAACTTGACACTCTCAAGTTTTTTTACACTTGAGAGGATCCCGGCTCCTACTAATCTACACATTTACCTCTTTTCACGTTTTCAACATTGGAAAGCCAAATTTGGCTTTCCAAAACCAGAAAACCGAACTTTACTTGTTCCTTAAACACACTTAGACATAGATATACACAATACTTGTCCTACTATATCACTAGAAAACTACTAAAATCTATGAGACTAGGACAAAAAACTAAAGAAAATCGAATGAATTTCGGGATATGTCAAAGAAGTAAGGCACATGAATATGTGGTCTCGACTTTTCTAGCAGATGTAGAATAGTGAAGAATGTAGTAGTGGAGACTTTCCGCTGAAGAGAAAGTGGGCATGCCAAACTATAAACAATAAGGGGAATGTTTGTGGTCCCAGATTAACTGGTTTGATAAAGATGTAAGGTGAATGATGTAAGTTGTCGTTTAACATGTAGACACCGAGGCAACACGCAATTCCAGTCGCTGCACATGCAATGGATGTTTGGGGGCAGTGACATTCTTTTCATACGTTGAGGTTATTGATATAAAATATATGGTCATCATCTGGTATATGTTGTTGGGGAGATTTCCCTTTATGTGGCTATGAAAAGCTAGTATAAAGAAACCAATAAAAATATCTATGGTGGTAGTTTTAAATAGAGAAACCAATATAAAATGTTATTGGTGGAAGTTTTAAATAGAGTTATAGAGTTAGACCATGTACAATGGCATGTTTAATGCCATGTTGAAACATGTTGAAAGTTGTTGAACCCATGCAATGGTTGGTTGGATTTAGTTGAAAGAGGAGAGAGAGGGAGAAAATGTTGAAGATTTTCAACAAAAAAAAGGAGCCTGCGGTGTGCCACGTGGCGCAAGGCCAGTGGCCACCGCAGGCGCGTGGCCTGCACGCCCAGACAAGGCGCGTGACGCGCCTTGTCTGCAGGGGAGAGAGAGAAAAATTTTCAGGCCCTGCCACGTGGCTGCTTCTGGTTGGTCCGTCCGGATTTCGTTTTTCCTTATCTTTTGAACTCAATTATTTCATAAAAAAAAATATTTTCTGAAAAAAAAAATTATACCAAAATTCATGATTTTTTTTTCTCTATAAATAGAGACTTGGTTCGTTTGATTTGGACACAGAAAAAAAAACCAAGTTTTTTCACTCTCTTATTATCTCTCTCACCATCTTATTTATCTATCTATTAGCATTTGTATTGAAATGGATCCCAACAATCCCCATTTCAACACCCAGAATTCTTCAAACAACCCATTTTACAACCAAAACCACAACAACTATGAAGATCCAAATCAAATTTCTTACCAACATCCTCAAAATCCCACCAATTATCAAGTCCCACATCAATTGTTCAACCAACGTCCTCAAAATCCAAACTATTATCAAGTCCCCCATCAATTCTCAAGTGGTGACAGCTATGTAATGTTTGCTTTAATGTATGGGTAACTGTGTTTGAATATGTGCCACTCAATTCGAATCTTGTCCTTTTCCGATAATTAACTCTGGTTGATAACTTATTTCAAATCCACCAGTGGTGTCAAGTCTGTAGTGTTTGCTTTAATAATTTGCCCGTGGTGTTAGGTCAGTAGTGTTTGGCTTTTATGATTCTCGGGTAACTGTGTTTGAATATGTGCCACTCAATTCGAATCTTGTCCTTTTCCGATAATTAACTCTGGTTGATAACTTATTTCAAATCCGGCACTCAACCACCATTCAATGTACCTACTTATATGGACTCATAGCTCCATTGATGTATCAATATCCCAAATCTCTTCCAATCTACTTCAAATTTCACAAAAAATGGATCCATCTGAGTGTCCTTTTGATCTTGCAGCATACATTCAAAATAGTCAAATTGAAGAAGCTTATGTACTCAACCGATTTAGAGAGCGTCGAAGAAAAATTCGAGAAGATGCTGCACCTCGTAGTAGAAAATATCTCGGTAGAGATCATACAGCGGCAAACCAGATGCTAATTGGCGACTACTTTGCCAATGAGCCTACATATGACGATGCAATGTTTCGTCGTCGGTACCGGATGCAAAAGCATCTTTTCCTTCGAATCGTTGATGACCTTTCAAGTAGTGATAACTACTTCACCCAACGCGTTGATGCAGCCAATAAACAAGGTATATCACCCTTAGCAAAATGTACCACAGCAATGCGAATGTTAGCATATGGTGTGGCAGCAGATGCGGTCGATGAGTACATCAAAATTGGAGGTACTACAGCATTGGAGTGTTTACGTAGATTCTGTAAAGGAATCATACGATTGTATGAGCAACAGTACCTGAGAGCACCAACCCAAGAAGACCTGCAAAGGATATTACATGCTAATGACATGCGGGGGTTCCCAGGCATGATCGGGAGTATTGACTGCATGCACTGGGAGTGGAAAAATTGTCCTAAAGCATGGGAAGGTCAATTTACTAGAGGGGATAAGGGAACCACAACAGTTATTCTTGAAGCAGTTGCAACTTATGACCTATGGATCTGGCATGCCTTTTTTGGATGTCCTGGAACGTTGAACGACATAAACGTTCTAGATCGGTCACCAGTGTTTGATGACGTGGAACAGGGAAAGACTCCAGCTGTGAATTTCGTTGTGAATCAACGTCCCTATAATATGGCATACTATCTAGCCGATGGTATCTATCCTTCTTATCCAACTTTCATCAAAACGATTAGACTTCCTCAAAGTGAACCCGATAAGTTATTTGCAAAAGTTCAGGAGGGATGTCGGAAGGACATCGAACGTGCATTTGGAGTTCTTCAAGCTCGTTTTCAAATCATCCGTGAACCAGCTCGCTTGTGGGACATAGATGACTTGAGTATCATTATGAGGTCATGCATCATATTACATAATATGATTGTCGAGGATGAACGAGATACATATGCTCAACGTTGGACCGATTTTGAGCAATCTGGGGAAGGTGGATCTAGTACACAGCAACCATACTCGACCGAGGTTTTACCCGCTTTTGCAAATCATGTGCGTGCTAGATCCGAGTTGCGTGATTCAAATGTTCATCATGAACTGCAAGCAGATCTAGTGAAGCACATCTGGGCAAAGTTTGGAATGTCTCAGGATTGAAGATGATTTGTATCGTACTATTTACGTTATTTGTGTGTTGTGTGCTTAGTTTTTCCTTGTCTTGCATTTTAAGATATTGTGTGCTTAGTTTGTTGTCTTGCATTTTATTTTAAGAAAATAAAATAAATTCTTGTATGCTTAGTTTGTTGTCTTGCGTTTTAAGTTAAGAAAAAAAAAATTATAGTCTATATTTTAAAAAAAAAGTCTATATTTAAAAAAAATAAAATCGTTAAGTGTTTATTGTTTTAATTTAATTTAAATCGATAATTGTAATTTTATGTAATTATAAAAACAAAAATATAAAACTAAATAAAAATGTGAAATAAAAAAGTGGTGGGGTAGGGTGAGTGGTGAGTGGTGGGGTAGGGTGTTGAGAGTTAAACAAAACCATTGGAGTGGGTAATTGTTGAAAGTTTGTTGAATTGGAGAGAGAAGATGATGTGGAGTGTTGGGAAGAGAAAAAGTGGGGTAGAAAAGGGTTAAACAAAACATTTTTTGTTTAACCATTGTGGATGGTCTTATAGAGGTTTACTGCATATGCGATCTGTTTTCTAGATCTGCAAAAGATTGGTCTTAGATCCATTTGTGGTTTCATAACCATTGTTTATAGTATGTTTAGAAATATACCGTGAAGAACCATGATGACCTAGCTTTCGTGGTTGTTCACCGTAATTTAAGTTTCACTGTGGTTTTGCCATGAACACACATAGTATGTGTGTATTAGCTTTTTTATTGGAATCAATTTAAAATAGAAAAAATTACTCGTATGTGTATATTTGGTTGGACATGGTTCCAAAGACAACTGCGATTTCATGTACCTCAGTCCTCAAGGTGTGATTAGAGAGGTTAAAATTTGACACGTTAAATTTAACGTGGATCGAAAAAATAAAATTTTGTCATGTTGAATTCAACGTTAATAGTTTAGTGTAAATCCACATTGAGTTCAATGAAATTCAAACACAAATAGAAGTTTCTTCCCCAAATTAATAATGGTTTTAGAGGATTTCTAAACCTGCATCGAATTATCTAGTGTGCACTTATGGCACTGCATCTTCCACATCATTTTAATTTACTTATTTATTTATTTTCTTAACAGGTTAGGAAGAGCTTCCTCAGCTACTTCAACTGTTGTGTGAAAGCTTAATGCTTATGGGGATGTACAGCCTTTCTATTATTTTCTGAAGATTTTGGATAGTGACAGTTTTGCATCTGCTCTGACTGCTCATTTGGTTTTAATTACTGAGCCTCTTGATTTAATAATTAAACCTTTCATTTTCAGCTTTACCAGTGGATACTGTCTGTTACTTGTTATGGTAGCTTGAAATTTGGTTAATCTCATTAGAGGTAAAGATGGTCACCATATAAAGGGCTCTCATCTTAAATGAACCTGTACTCCCGCTCTAAAATCTGATGAATAAACAAACTCATGCCCTTGACCTTAAAAGTTTTCGCTTTAGTTTTTGTCCTCAACAAATTTTTCATTCTGGAACTGAACCATGAAAATATCTTATCCAACTAAACCATCAGTTTAATCAGTTTTTAAAAAAAAAAAAAAAAACTAAACTATCAGTCTGTGGTGCATTAAACTTCTGTCTTTGAAAAACCGATTATTAGAAGTACTTCGATTCCTGAGTCTGCTTTGGGCCATTAAACGAGCACGTTTGGGCCAAACTAAGCTCACCTCAAACGTAAGATTTTAGAGGAGTGGATCGGTAGACTTTGAGGTGAAAGGAAATACAACTAAAAGAGAATTTTGTTTTAGTCTTGGAGGGTTTTCGTAAAGGACTTCACATTTCTCTTCATCACCCTATAAAACTCAACTCACAAATACACTAGTGGGCACTAACTAAATACTTGATTACCTTTCATGGTGGTTCTACTTCAAGGAGATTAATGAGTTGAATCTAAGGTTGTGAGGCTAAAACTGGTGTGATGTATCTAATGATAGCAGATAGTAATGTGCGATAAAAAAAATAGAGAAAAAATTGCTAATACCTTGATTAAATTGTGAGGCGAAAAGTCTACACTTTTTCAAACATACGTACTAATTTTTTGTTTATTCATCTTTAATTAAATGCAAAATTTTACTGATGGTCAGCTAACATTTCCATGAATTGTGTTGCCCTTTACAATATCATGAATCCAGAAAGTGATTAGTGATGACAATCATGTTAGTCCTTAAATTGAGGTTTGATACAATTGCTCATTCCAGTCAATTGGGAAAGAGGCATTGGGTTCTCAATGTCAAGAACAACAACTTAGGAAAAGCGTGTCTTTTGAATCTATGGATGTTGTGCTAGAAAGCTTGTTCGAGGGAGGATGATAATACTTCAACTAATCCCCACTGAGTTGGAGACAAACCCAACAACAAAGAACAAATGTCAACCAAAAAACTTTTACCCAAAACTTCATACTCTGTTCCAATTTTTCATTAGAGAAGTTAAATCCAATATTTGATGACCTGCTTAGAATACTCATGTTTCATCTGCTTTCTGATATTACTATCACCCTACATATTTTATGACCAGGATTAACTCTGCAGTCTGCACTCTCACCAGATATACGCTATATACAAATAAACATGCATGCACAAACTGCGAAAAAGAACCTCTCCATAGAGAACCTCTCCATCATCTATCTTCTTCCAATTTTCTTCATTTGGCATGCTAAGAAGAAAACATCACAACATATCTAAAATTCATAAAAACCAATAGAACGTTCACAAGAGTAAAATTGCAGGAAAGCACATCCTGATGCAATCCTTTGCCTATCAAAACTTCGCTCTTCATTTGTCAGTTCCCAAGAAAACTATGAGTGCAACTATTAGGACTGAGTTCAGTAAAAAACAAAATACGAAAAACAAGTGTAGCAACCTTCTTTCCTCTAGAAGAGTAGCTCATGTGGCTTCATGCCAGACTTAAGAGAAAACCTAGCACCGAGATAAGCCTTCAACTCTGGAACACCCTCAATGGCTGTTATCAATGAAGAGTCCACAGTTTTCTGGTCATCTTTCTTCTCCTGAGGCAATGCATTTTTCTCCTGCATAAGAAAAAAAGACAGAGATCAACCCACAGAAGCAATTGAGAAGGAAAGCATCAACATATTGAGAACACTGATAAGTTTACAGCGTAAAATTGTTACAAACTTGACCATTAATTTTCAATCAATGGTTATAACTCCTTACTTTATCATGCAAAATGAATCACTCACTTCAGAAAAAATAAATCTAAAATTGACAATCGCACCTCTTTCTCTGCCTCAAAGAACTCTCCTTCTCCCTTCTTCTTCTTCTTCTGGGCTTCCTTTGAAAAGTACTTGTCATCAAATTTATCCACGTTAACAGCAGATACATCTACTTTGGTTGATGTGCCAATCACATAGGACTGATTCACTCTTCTCAAAGGAACTCCATTGATCTTGTAAGGACCTTAAATGACAAGTATGAAACATAAGTCAAACCAGAAACATGAATAGAGTAAGGAACATCTCAAAAAGCAAGAGTAGAGTAACATGCTATTTCATTGTAATACCAGTAGGTACCAAGAATATAAAGTTAAGCACCCTCCAGAACAAACACCGGCATAACCACCACTCCACTAGCATTGGATTAAATCAACTCATATAACATACACATAGACATACAAAATGGAAACTAGAAAAGAGGAGAGAAAAAATGGAAATGGCAGGTCACATAGTTCATGTTTTTTCAACTGTAGGTGACATAGCTCCTGCGAAGCTAGCTACATTACTTATAAAGGAGAGAAAAGCTCTCCCTCAAATATTTCAATGTCTATATCAGTGACAAGCCTTTCTGAAGATTTTAATCAGTTTCTCTTTAACTCAAATTGATTATCGCACAATATTGCAGTTGAAATAACATCAAGCCAATTATTATCTCTCAATCCACACCAATGCAATTCAATATCAATCTATTTTCATTCATTTTCTCTCGTGTCCCTTTTCTTCCCACTCATTTTCTTCTTACAGAAAAAACATGGTGTGAATATCAGGAAAAAATTAATAAACCTATTACATGATCATAATTCATATTAAACAAAGCATCTGGAAAAATATTGAACGAAACAGAATGGCATGTCTTCAGAGCAATAAGAGGTAACATGTTAAATGACAGGACAGAACTCACCAGTTACCAGAAGCAACCCAGAAGGAAGCTGCTTCAAAAACACAACCCTCTTTCCCTTAAACCTCCCAGCAAGAAGAATCAGAACTGTCCCAGGAGTAATGCTAGCCCTGAACACAACCAACACAACTTCAAATCAAAACAAACCTAAATAATTCACATCACAGTAATATTCAAATAGAGAAAATAAAGAAGGACCTGAGCTTAGTGGGTCTAGGCTTATGCTTGTTAAGAAGGGGCTTCTTAACATCATCAGCAGGGTAAAATTTGGGGGCCTTCACAGCAGGAGCTTCAGGTTTGGGTTTGGGATCGTGGTGAGGGAAAGCGCCGCCGTTTTTGGCCTTGAGAGCCCAGATACCCCTCTTGTGGTACATCTGCGACTTCGAGTACTTTCCGATTCCCCTTATCAAATCGGGGTTTCTGGTAACCCTCTTGGTTCTCTGCTTCGCCGCCATTGCTGCTTCTGCTTCGAGCAAACCCTAATTTCTCTTGTCTCTGAAAATGAAATAGCAGAAGAGGTGAACCTTCGTGTAATAAAATCTATATATAATGGGCCTTGACCCGACTAAATGGACTCATGGACTTCATCTGTTTATTTGTCCAAGCCCACTCCAATTTGTCACTAGGTTTTTTCACTAAAATTGAGGATTTGATTTCAATAGGAAAATAAACAAAAATAACGTACACCCACTCAATAGAGTTGATAGAGGAATAAAGAGGAAGAAAAAAATTAAAAAAAATGTAAAATTAGTGACCTCATTCGTAGCGTAAGTGTCAGCTGAAAATGACGTAAATTCAATTTAACTTAAAGGTATTAAAAGCGGATAATGGAGATGAAGATGACAACACTACATAGAGTTGTGAAATAAGATAAAAACAACTTTCATTCAGTCGACCGAGTTGACAATGAAACAACAAAAAGTACAGAAAATGCAAGAAACTTACATATTTTCAATATAGTACATTGGAAGAATGGAAACAATATCGGCAAAAATTGAAAGAAGAAAAAATTGGAACAAAAACAATTAAATGTAAAAGGAGAACAAATATTTCATTGTATTAGATTAAAAGAAAAGACAATCATTTAGTTGATTTTGTTGATAATAAAACAATGGAAATGAAAAAAGCAAGAGACTTACATTACTAGAATATTAAACTGTCAAAGTAAGGGAAGCAACATCACAAAATTGTGCACGAAAAAAATGAAACAGAGTTAGAGAAATGATAACGGAGATGACTTTAACCGTTTAATATTACAATTTGAAGTGAAGAAAAAATATTTTTAAAATGAAATAGATGTTAATAAAAGGTCATGATAATGTTAATAATCCAGAGCATATAACAAAACAAACATCAATGACAAAAGTACAATAGAATGGGTAACTTTTACTCATTGAATTAATGATAACAACATGCATATTATGAAGAAACATTGAGTCTTACCGCAGTGGAAGATGAGGAACGAGAATAATGAATGGGAAAAAGAAGATCGGTTGAAAAGAACGTAATTTGAGAACGGAATGTGAAGAAGAAATGATGGTGAAATAAAAACAAATAAATCAAATAGGAGAAAAAGTCGGAAAAAAAGGGCTCTCACCGGATAGACAATGATGATGGAGAAGAACATCGACGCCTAAGAGTAAAAAGTGATGAAGATATGAAGAAGAAATTTTTCTAACCTGATGGAAGATCTTCTTGTGCAGAAATGGTGCTGTCAGAGAATACAGAAGGAAGAGACTCTTGCTGATGTTTGTAACCACAATCAAAAGTTACAAAAACAACAAAGGAAACAACCAAGAATGTGAAAATGTTGCTCAAAGGGTTTCATAAGAATATGATGCACGGTTAGGATTAGAAGTAGTCAATATTCAACGGTCAAGTTTTAAAAAGAAAATAATATTGTTATAATTTAAATAATAAATATTTAGGGTTAATCATCGAATTGATCTCTGTTTTTGTAAGTCCGTTTGAGATTGGTTCCTCCACATAAAATATTGTGCTTATGGTCCCCACGATTGCACCATGTTTGTATTGAGTCATCGCCGATTGGCAGAGCTTTGGCGAGCTTGATGACCGGCTCCCCGAAGCTGATGTGGATTCATGACTGGATTAATGAACCAATATGTCAATTTTTTTTATTTTTTATAATTCAAAAATCTTAATAATTTTTTTACCCCAGAAAATCCCTTAAAACTAAATCCTACCCCCAATCAAACTAAACCCAAAACCAAATCCACATGTAAGTGAAGGGGGCTGAAAATAAATTGTAAGACTTGAGGGTCTGAATGTGTAATTTAGAAGAAGGTTATAAATTTTGGGGTTTAGGGTTTCAATTTTCACGGTGTTTGTGTTTCTTCTTTTCTCTCGCGAACACGCTTCACTCGCCTCACCGGCTTCCTCTTCTTCTCCGATCGCCGTCGCCGGCTCCACCACTCGCCGTCGCTGGTTTCCTACTTCTCTCTCGCGAAAAAGCGAGAGTCAGTCTGCTTCGCCTGGGTTCTGCTTCTGATCAAGACCGTGAGCACTTCATTATTTCACTATGATGAGGCATAACTGTCGAAGAAGGAGCATAGAGAGCCTCAATCTATCTTCCATTCTCCCGCACGATTTGATCGTTCAAATTCTGTTAAGGTTACCGGTGAGATCTCTCCTCCGTTTCAAATCAGTGTGCAAATCATGGCTGTCTCTGATTTCTGATCCCCAATTCGGTAAATCCCATTTTGACCTAGCTGCTGCACCCACCCACCGATGTCTTGTTAAAATCAATAATTTTAAATTGGAGTCCCTAGATGTAGATGCATCAGTTCTCGATCAGTCTTCAGAAGTAAACCTCAAATTTCCATATACTGGTTATGTTATTTTCCATATTCAGATTTTGGGTTCTTGTAGAGGGTTTATAGCTCTAGTCCGTGGGGGTGATGCAATTGTATGGAATCCATCAACCTGTGTCCAAAGAAAAATTGCAGATGACATTGAAATGAAGATTTATGGACATCTATATGGTTTTGGGTATGACAAGTCAACCGATGACTTCTTGCTCGTTTTTATAGATTTGATTGCTTTCGAGTTTTTTGAGGATGGAACCACTGTAGCTGAGTATCATTCTAGCATTGAAATTTTTTCCTTGAAAACACCTTCCTTGTTTTATCCAGAGCCTATTCCATATGTGAAACCGGAGGGATTTAATAGCAGTTATCTTGGGTTCTTCTTGAATGAGGCCCTGCACTGGTTGGTTACAAATGCTGAAACCTATCTTCATGCAATCATTGCGTATGATTTGGTAGAAAGGAGTTTGTCAGAGATTCCTTTGTCACCGATTTTAGCTGCGAAATTACAACATCAAGTATATTATTTGAGGGTCATGGAGGAATGTCTCAGCCTATGTTACCCTGGTGATGCGACTTCAATGGCTGAGATTTGGATGATGAAAGAATATAAAGTGCAGTCATCTTGGATGGACTAAGTTATTTGTTTTTTCTACTTATAACATTCCCAAATACTCCTTTTGTCCATTATGTTTCACCAAAAATGGTAGAATTTTTGGAACAAATGGCTTAGACAGATTTGTTATACTTAATGACAAAGGATGGCTGCTTGATCAGTGCACAACTTGGCCCGATTACCCTTTCCATTTTATTTCTTTACCATATTGCAGTATCTATAGAGAGAGTTTACTATCACTTCCTAATGACTCTGAGGAAGAAAGTGGTGACTTTGAGGAAGTAAGTGAAGATGGCCAGCTCATGAGTTCCTTAGAGGAAGGACGTGAAGATGACCAATAGTAACTGACAATAATAATTAGTGTATGGAATTCTTCAAACTAAGATCCTATAGAATTTATAATTAGGTGACATTCAGTTTAAGCTCATCTTTTCCAGCAGCCCATGAAGGGTGTAAGAGTGCAGTACACAGTTACGCTTGATGTCCTGGCTTGCCTTCAAATGATGATACTTAGCATTTGTAAGACAATGTTATTTATACAATGTTAAATCATCTCGCTGTAGTTAGTACATGCTATTTAGCATCTTTATCTTTTTCTCTTAAGTTTCAGTTTGTTTCTATTAATGTCTTTTACATGGTTTCCAGGTTCAATCTCTACTTAGTTGTACTGTAAGGTATTGTGCTGTTACTCATTTTGACTTGAAGTTATGGTGTCAATCTTAATCATCTAGGAGCTAATAGAAGGGAAGGGTTGAAGGAGGTTGTAACTAATCAAGTTATGATATGGATTGATCTCGCATGTGGTCAGTTTAACCCTTAATCATACTGATGTTCATAAGGCATCTGTCCAGTTTCATGATATCTGTAGATACTTTCATTGCCATAGCCCATTGGAAATGATGGTGCAAATGTGTAAGGAAGGATTGAATAGTTTTTAGCTTACGCCGAACCTTACCCATTACTTTTTCTTCCTCTGTGTAGATTATAGTTCTCTGCATAAGGTAGCAAACTTTGTTATTTGGATGTTTTATTTTTTTGGTTCCTACTCTGCACTTGATGTGTGTGTGATTCTATTGCACTCAATGCAGAAGCTCTCATGTCTCTCCAAGCTAAAAGCTTTTCTTTTTGCAGCATCAGACAGACAGGCATATATATATGCCAACAACAAAAATTGGAGGCATAAGTTGTGATTTTATTCCATTTTTCATAGAACTTGGTGCACTTTAAAAAAGCTATTCCACGATTTACCAACAAAGAAAAAATGTAAATTTATCTATTCAATTCCCATTTTCAAATATCGGACACCGCACATATAACTCAGTTTTTCTTATATAACATTGAAGACTGTCATATTTTCTCCTCCTTTCTATCTTATAAATTTGATTGTCTAGATAATTTTCATTATTTGTGTCAGAAACTAATCTCAGAGAGTCAAGCTTGAGTGCAATTTCAGCCTTGGGGGTGTTTATCCTTGTCTGGCCGTCTCGATGAAGTTGCAAAGCTGCAGCAAAAAAAAGGTCCTTGTTATCCAGGGCAAAGAGACAACCTGGATTGAACATGATCATAAAATGAGTGGAACAACTTGGAAGACAAACTGTATTGACTAGGAAAATGCACCCTATGAAGGGTAGTTGCTGCAACAGTAATGATACGAGTGATGAGGATGATCATGCTCCCAAATTATGATTGTTATCTTTACATTCATTACTTCTTTCATTTCTCTCTCTATGTGTCTACCCTCCGTTAATGTCTATGAATCATATTTTTGTAACGTAATGGTAAATTGGTTGTGAGGTTTTCTTCACATTAACTTCAACTTTTTTTTATTTCATGCATCATGACTCATGAGCTAAGCAACCAAAAGGGTAATTCCATTTTCTTGGAATATACTTCATGAACTGAGGCAGGGTCAAAGTAACTCATAATACAAGTAAATCATCAATGAGTGTAAACTAAGTAGCGTCAAAGTACGCCAGTCCAAGCTGAAAGGAATTTCTTCACTATCCTAAATCTTTTAAGGTGAAGGATTTACCTAGGAAAGAAAAAGAAAAAGGAGTTATGAAGGAGTAAATCAAGCGAATAGATTTAAAGAACTTCACATCACATGTTTATAAATTTTATCATTGTCTTAGGCTTTAATTTTCAAATCACTGACAGTAACTTCTCTTTTTTGTTTCATAAATAAACCCTTCAGTTTAGAGAAATGAAATATCTATCAAATAACACTACTCATCAGCAAAATAAACGTGTCTAAGTTGTGGAGCCTCTCAAACTGTACAATTTTTACACACAATCTTCTGCATAGTCCTGCTTTTTTTGTTCACCTAAATGGCAGTTTGCTTGCCATTACCTTTCCTTTACTCATCACCTCCAAAACATGCTCTTGAAGACACTCCGTGCCCGCTTGTTTAGCTCAAGCGGGAAACCACACATCCCAATGTGTATCAATAGAGAAATAAAATTTTGCCACGTTGACTCAAACATGGATCGGTGAAAAATCCAAACATATACAACTTTGATTGTCATGTCCAATCAAAAGGAAAACCCACTAGACATCGCATCCCTTGTCGACATAGTGATGAGACCAATTGAACATGCACCACAAATTAGCCTCGTAAAAAGATATCTTCATGATGAAAACAGCTTGAGATCCAATATTGCTCATCGAAGTAGCAAGCAATTTACAGGTTTTTCCTTTACGGTTGATGAGCCATTTAAAAGCTTGGCTAATTGTAATATTATAACAGTATGATTCAGCTCAATCATCAAGCACTAGTGCACCAGTGTTAGCCACATAACCAAACCCCTTGGTCTGTAGAATCAAATTGTCTAAAACTAAAGATAAAAGTGTGGAGTCACGATGAGATGTGTCTCTGGCAATAAACCTGTGAATTTCATTATCCACTTCAATCCAACTATAACCTGGTTCTTTAACTACCCCACTTATGTCCATTTTCTCCCGCACCCTTCTCACATTTACCCACATACCTTTTGATGCAAATATATTTGAAAGCAATACATATGATCCACTGTCTGCTGGGTCACATGAAATTGCCATCTCAGCTGCATATGTTCCCAGTTCAACATGACCTGAAACTCTACATGCACTGAGCAAGCTCCTCCATACTACTGGTGCTGGTTTTATTGGCATGTTATCAATGAACTCCTTAGCTTCATATATTCTCCCAGCCCGGCCCAAGAGGGAAACCATGCATGCGTAATGCTCGATTCCCGGTTCGATTCTAAACCGGGACATAGATTCAAAGTGATGAAATCCAAGGT
Organism: Lotus japonicus; assembly: GCF_012489685.1. NCBI lineage: Eukaryota > Viridiplantae > Streptophyta > Magnoliopsida > Fabales > Fabaceae > Lotus > Lotus japonicus. Next base: position 78,015,202 of record NC_080044.1, on the reverse strand, counting down.
CAAGAAGTCCGGCATGGCTGCATGCTGATAGCACGCCTACAAAGCTGACATAATTTGGTTTCACACCTTCCATAATCATGTGTTCAAACACCTCAAGTGCTTTCTCTGCTTCTCCGTGCTGGGCATATGTTGAAATCATGGAATTCCAACATGCAATGTCTTTCTGATTCGTGGAACTGAATGCCTTGTGAGCCTCTTCGATGCTTCCACACTTGGCATACATGTCCAATAGAGCGTTTGCGACGAAGGGGTCATCATCAAAACCCATCTTTATGACCTGATTGTGGAACTGCAGACCGTGTCGCATACTTGCTATGTTACTTGTTGCGGTTATTACAGCAGCAAAAGTGAATTCATTGGGTTCTAGTCTCGACATTTGTAAATCTTTGTAAAGTTTGAGAGACTCCTCATTTTCCAATAGTTGGGTGTATCCAGAAAACATAGCATTCCATACTACAATATCTTTGTCATGTATTTCCGCAAAAACTAGTCTTGCATCCCCAACACATGAGCATTTTGAATAAACATCTATTAGAGCACTTCCAGAAAATTTATCCAAAGAAAACCCATATTTAATAATCAGGCCATGGATTTGGTTGCTTAATTCCAGGTGAAATAATGATGCAGATACCCCAAGAAGGCTTACAAACGTTAATAGATGCGGTGGCAAAAAACTTAGCCTCAATTCACGGAAAAGATCCAGTGCTTCATACAGCTTGTCTTGTCTTGAGTATCCTTCTATCATTGCATTGTAGGATACCACATTAATATCAGTCATAAGGTCGAAAACTTTTCTTGCATCAGACAAGGAATCACATTTGGCATACATGTCAATCAAACCATTTTTCACAAAATCATCATTATCAATATTGGCCTTGGTGGTATGAGCATGCACTTGTCTTCCCTTTTCTAGAGCCTGGAGTGAACCGCATGAATTGAGAATGCTAGAGCAACCAAATGAATCAGGTTTCCAACCAGTTCTAGCCATTTCAACAAACAGGTCCATGGCATCAAAATGGAATGAATTTTGCATGCAACCAGCAATCATCGTGGTCCACGAAACAACATTTTTATCTCCCAGCCGATCAAACAACTTCCGACCCATCTCCACTTTGTGACACTTCAAATAAAAATCTATAATTCCATTGACCAGTGAAACATCCATATCAACAACCCTCCTTAATACATAGCAATGAATTTGCTTCCCCCCTTCAAGAAACTCAAGCATTGAACAAGCGCTCAAAACACTAGAAAGCACATATTTGTCTGGACAAACATCGCCCTCGCTCATTTGATTGAATAATTTTAAGGACACTTCACTTCTCCCCTGTTTTGCATACCCTGCTATAATTGTAGTCCAAGTGAAAGTGGTTTTAACTTCTAGGCCATCAAAAAGCAATCTTGCTTCATCAATATAACCATGCTTGGCATAAAAATCAATCAAAGAGGTACCCACATAAACATCCTGAACAAACCCACCCCTAACAACCAAACCATGCACCTGGAGAGCTTGGTTGAGACCCCCCAACTGCGTACAAGCTCTAATCACACTAGCTAAAATGTACTCATTTGGACTTTCAATGCAACTCCTCCTGAACTGGCAGAATAAAACCAAAGCTTCTATGCTGTAACCATGCTGAGTGTACATCGAAACCATGGATGACCAAGTAACAAGGTTTCTATGAGGCATAGTATCGAACAGCTTCTGTGCATCCTTTAGAAGGTTCAGTTTTGAGTATGAGTGTAAGAGGGTGTTGATAAGGAAGAGATCATGTTGGTGAAAACCCAATACCACAATGTGGGCATGGATTTTCTTATAGTAATAAGGAATGGGAGTGTTTGGGCATGGAAACTGCAATAAGTTGGCCAATTCACGACCAATTTTTCGTTGTGCTGGATCTTGTGATTGAAGAAAATGAGGTGACAAAGTGGAAAAGTGCAAAGTTTGGGTCACATTGATTTTGTTAAGGAATCTTAACTGGGATCCTAGTAGTAGTCGAAGTTGGATTCGCATGATAGATACTAGGTGGTGGATGCATGCTCTTGCTCTAGTTTATTTTGGTCAATAACTCTATCTCTAGTTTTAAGTGATAGTCCCAAATTCGAAACAAGCAATTCATTTTTGGTAAGAGCAATTAAATATAAGCATTTTCCACATTAAGAAAGAAGTAAATAGGAGGTATTATTTCACACCCTTCAAATGCTAGGATTTGATCATCTCTCATATATGAAAATTTTCTCATTTTGACATTTTGTATTTATCTATTTTCTTATATACATTCAGATGGTCTCACATCTTTAATACACATGAAATGAGTAATAGACACAAAAACTTCAACATGAAATCTACTATTTGTGGTTAACAAACAAATTTGCACACTAAAAACAAGTTACTACCTAAAATACTCTTGTAATAAAGTGACTATTTACACTTTCCTTGAGTTGGGAAGTTAAAAAATCTGCTTCCTAGAAGTATAAATAAATACACTTTTAGAAGCTAAATTCATTGTGTATCAAAAGTTAAGTTTCAAAAGTATAATTTTTCTTTTGTGAGAGTGAAAAGATTCCAAAATGTTACATGATATATGATCATGAAAAACAATGTTATTCGTGTGCAATCAAGAAGACATTTGAATTCTCGTTCACGTTAAGTGGATTTGCTAGTAAAATAAGTGAGATTTTTTTTCCTTTAAGTGTGAGTTCTTCTCCTCTTTTTTTCATCCACTATCTTTCCCACCGCCAAAGTCTCATGACCTCACCCCATTGTCGCCTTCTTGCCACCCGTGTGTCATCACACCGTTGCAATCAGAGCCTTCGTCTACTTGCCCCTGTACATCACCACCACCTCTTTCGTCCTCTATTTGCAGACTCTTCTGCGCCCACCACCACCTACCTTTGGACCATGTCCTTAATTTGACGGTTAGAATGCAAGACATTGTCATAATGATGTCTTTTCAGAGATCGTACTAATAGAGCTATGTGACACTTTCTTATTTCTTCGTAAGTAAAGTGAGCAAAATTGTTAAGACACTACCTAACAACAACCATCATTCTCATAAAAAAAATTCCACGTGTCATTCTCAGGTTAATTTTCATAAAAAATACATTTTTAAATTTTAAATTTGATTAGGATTTAGGTTGTTTATTTCTTGATTTTATCTTAATTTATTTTTGATTTATTTTTAGAGTATTAATTAATATGTAAGCTTTTTCTCCTTGGTCCCACTTGCCACATGTGCACTGATTTTTCCTTACCTTATTTCTCCTTAATAAAAATAATACATTTTTAAATTTTAGATTTGATTAGGATTTAGGTTTTTTATTTCTTGATTTTATCTTAATTTATTTTTGATTTATTTTTAGAGTAATAATTAATTTTTATGGTATTTTTATTGAATTTTCGGATTTTTATTTAATTCCGGATTTTATGAGTTTTTATTGTGATTTGCTAGATTTTGATAGTTTTTATCTATATTTATTTAGTACATTTTTAAATATTAGATTTGATTAGGATTTATGCTGTTTATTTCTGAATTTTAACTTAATTTATATTATTATTCATTTTTAGAGTATTAATTAATTTTTATGGTATTTTTATTGAATTTTTGGATTTTTAATTAATTCCGAATTTTATGAGTTTTTATTGTGATTTGCTAGATTTTGATAGTTTTTATCTATATTTATTTAGTACATTTTTAAATTTTAGATTTGATTAGGATTTATGTTGTTTATTTCATGATTTTATGTTGTTTATTTCTGGATTTTATCTTAATTTATATTATTATTTATTTTTAGAGTATTAATTAATTTTATGGTATTTTTATTGAATTTTCGGATTTTTAATTAATTCCGAATTTTATGAGTTTTTATTGTGATTTGCTAGATTTTGGTAGTTTTTATCTATATTTATTTAGTACATTTTTAAATTTTAGATTTGATTAGGATTTTATGTTGTTTATTTCATGATTTTATCTTAATGTAAAATATGTGATAAGTGATTTAAATTAATAATACATCCCATCACCAAAAACCCTCTTAAAACCCTGCCTACCTCCACCATCTCCACCATGGAATTCATCTCCTCCATGCAATTCTCATCCCATCTCTCCACTGAACGGAACCACCCCTACAAAATCGTCTCATCTCTCTCTCCAAGGAACCACTTTGCCATGCTAATTTCAAATTCACTCAGGTTTGATAGTTTTTATCTATTTTTATTTAGTACATTTTTAAATTTTAGATTTGATTAGGATTTATGTTGTTTATTTCTGTATTTTATCTTAATTTATATTATTATTTATTTTTAGAGTATTAATTGTTTTTTATGGTATTTTTATTGAATTTTTGGATTTTTTATTAATTCCGGATTATATGAGTTTTTATTGTGATTTGCTAGATTTTGATAGTTTTTATCTATATTTATTTAGTACATTTTTAAATTTTATATCAATATCAATATCAATCAATATATATTAGAAAAGAAGAACTTCTATCAGGCAGATTTAGTGACGTGTCATTCTCACGTTAATTCTTAGTGATGTGTCATTTTCACGTTAATTCTCAGAAAAAAAAATTCCACATGTCATTTTCAGGTTAATTTGCATAAAAAAATACATTTATAAATTTTAGATTTGATTAGAATTTAGGTTGTTTATTTCTTGATTTTATCTTAATTTATTTTTGATTTATTTTTAGAGTATTAATTAATTTTTATGGTATTTTTATTGAATTTTCGGATTTTTAATTAATTCAAGTTTTTATGAGTTTTTATTGTGATTTGCTAGATTTTGATAGTTTTTATCTATATTTATTTAGTACCTTTTTAAATTTTAGATTTGATTAGAATTTAGGTTGTTTATTTCAGGAGTTTATCTTAATTTATCTTATTATTTAATTTTAGAGTATTAGTTAATTTTTATGGTATTTTTATTGAATTTTCGTATTTTTAATTAATTCAAGGTTTTATGAGTTTTTATTGTGATTTCTAGATTTTTGTAGTTTTTATCTATCTTTATTTAGTAGCTTTTTAAATTTTAGATTTGATTTAAAAGATTTGTCCTAATTATCTAAGATTTACCTAGATTACTCCTTACTAAATTTATTTCATCATGATTTAAATAGATTATTAATATCTGAAATTTTTTTTCATAAAATTTTAAAAGATTAAAAAACTAAAAATTCAATAAAAATACCTTAAAAATTAATTAATAAAAACTACCAAATCACAATAAAAACTCATAAAATCCTTAATTAAATAAAAATCCGAAAATTCAATAAAAATAAAATAAAATTTAATTAATGCTCTAAAAATAAAATTTTTTTTACCTAAAATTTATTTCCATAACAAATCTTGAAACAAATTTTTTAAATTTAATTTTAAATTTGAGAAACTTTTTCATAAAACATTGAAATCTTTAAAGATTTGCCTTAATTATCTAAGATTTACCTAAATTGCTCCTTACTAATACTGCACCAGTCATCTCCTCCTCTACATGTCTCTACTGTGAACCGGTTTACATGGAGGAAAAATGAGGAAGATTACTCGAGTATGCAACTTGCTTAATGTGGTGTTGATAATTGTGTAAGTTGATAATTGTGTAAGTGTTTGACATAAATGTTTATGCTTCGCTTCCTAAAGGTTTTTTTGTTGCTGAATTTGATTGACCTAATTAGTGAGCACTATATTTGGTAGTGTTGATTCAATTCCTAAAAGCCATGTCCTTTAATTTTCTCTTAATTTGTTCATTGTTCCCTATTTTGTGATTGTTTTGTTTAATTTCATATATGCTTTAGTATTTGTTGGTGGTCTCTGTGATGCTTCCATATCTCTTAAATAAACTAATGTTGTGATGCTTTCTCTTATGCAACCCTTATTCTGAATGTTCTTAATCGGCCAATTGATAGTAGACTTACATGCTTTTATCCTTCCCATTGCAAGTTTATTTAATTGCATCATTGTCTTCCAGTTTTGGCTGTCAAAACTTCATCTACAATGTCAGCATCATGAAGGCATAGAAACTCTTTCAGAAGAAGGGACGTCCAACAAATTTGACCCAGGATCCCAGTTAAAGAAATGAGATTTAGGTAAGATACTTATTCACATGATTGCTTTCAATTCCAGATTTTGCTATTTTTCTTATTAATTAATAGCTTTTTTTTGTTGTCAATTGTAAATCGCTTTTAGACATAGCTATAGTCTCTTTTATTTTGCTTTACTATCTCAATAGTGGAAGCTTTTTTTCAATTAGTACATGTGTTAAAATTCTAAATTTGCTTAACTAAATGTCTGATTCTATTTGATTTTCAGGCAGTTTCCTATTTGGCTCAAGAATGTTTGGGGTTATGGTCCGAGAACTGCATCTTTATACCTGTCACATCCATGGGTATTAGTTGTACTCATAGCTGCATCTTTATAACTCATAAGTTACATTTAGTTTGGCTTCATAACTGATATTTGAATTTTTGCTTAGTGGGAAGTAAGCCTTAACACAGTTAATGAGCTGAATGGAAAGGGAATGTGGATAAGGAGAATGAATCATATAAAATTTCCTTATTTTCATTCACCAATTTATGGCATTTGCTCTTGCTATCTCATTTCTTGCTGATAAATTTATAACTACTGATTTGTGTTGATTTTGGATCTTAGAATTATTAATCTGATCAAATAAGTAACTTTTCCAGCATGTGGTTCATTATACTTTTCGTCTCCATTTTTTTACTACAATTCTTGATCTGATGTGGAATGGGGTTAGGATATAAGATTGGTGGCAGAATGAACAGTTCTTGGTTCATATAATGAGGATATGGACTTTGCTGAGCTCTATGGATATCACTTCTCATCCCAATTTTAGGTAAGGGAAGAAATTTATTATAGCCTTCAAACATTCTGATTGCTTAGTATAAAAAGATTATTAACTCTTATCCGGGTTTTATGGACTTGCATGTCTGCTGCTCACCTTTTTTTTTGGTAATTCAATTGTTTTCCACTACCTAAACATTATTTCATTGTTCCTCTCAATCTGTTTTGTCCATCTCACATGTGCAATGTAAGCTCTTGCTTGGTTTGCAATTTGGTTTTGTATTTTTTTTTCTATAACAAATGCATCATCTTGCACAATTTAAGATCATTCCCAATGTTGTAGAGTAAAAGAAAGACATTGATGCTCCCAACTACCAAAGAAGCATGGCGATGATTGATGATATGTGATGGATTTGCAAGAAATGGAACATGAGTTCTACACCAAGAATAGTATAAAATGTGTTATTCTAAATACAGTGGGTGGCTACTATACAGCTCTAAAGGACCACACTTCTTGATAAATTGTGGCAAAAAAGAGCATGCAAAGATCAATGTTTGTTGTAATGATGTTTCAAGGTGTTGCCACCTATGTATAAGTAAATCCTTCTCCTATTTTGACATGTGTTACACTGAAAATTTTAAAATCTTCTTTTTAACTTTAGAGTTTTTTTTATGCATATGTAACGTGACATATTGTTTTATATAAAAAGTATCATTATATTTTTTTTAAACAATCATTATACTCTAAACTAATTGATTGATATTGTGTTAAATTACAAATAAAATCAAATGAGATACCAACTAAATGCATTCAGTTATAAATGGAGAGGAGAAATTTCTGCACCTAAAATTTATTGCCAAAACAAATCTATGTTGGCTAATTTGAAATCTATGCAAAATTATTTTTGTCGGTTTAAGGTTCGTAAATTTTGTACAAAATCTGATATATTGCTATTTTATGACTTCAAATAAACAAAATGATGTCATATTTTATGATTTATCTTTCACAACCCTAATTTGTGCTACTGTCACATTCTTTTTTCCCATGATTAATATGTGTTTATCATCTGCTTTATTATAATTGTTCTTACATTCTTAGTATGTTAAATTTTTTATAATTTAAAATATGATCGATGTATCAAATACAATAGACACATTTTTTTTTTCCATGATTAATATGTGTTTATCATCTGCTTCATTAAGATTTTTCTTACATTTTTAGTATCTTAAATTTTTTTATAATTTAAAATATGATCAATGTATCAAATACAATAAACATATTCCCCGTGCAACGCACGGGTAAAAAGAACACTAGTTTTCTTTAAAAAAAAATAAGCGTAGATAGCAATTTTAGAATTTATACTTTTTCTGTTCAAATGAGTGCAAAAGAGCGTACTTTTTTCATTTAAGGATATTTTGGGAATTTAAAAAAAATTAAATGTGTTACTAGTTGTTTTGGGTGTGCAAAGAGCAACACACAAAAAAAAACAAATAGTAAAGTCATTGGTTGGTGGGTGGGTTGGTTTTATATGTCACACAAATGGTAGGTATATAACAGGATTTATAAAATAAAATATTTCAACGACAATCAAAATAAGAACATATTTCTCATTCATTAGCTACTTCAGCAAGAGACATGACTCATTCAAAAGTCTGATCTATGTCTTCTTCAAAATTATGACCTAAACCTACCATTTCCACTAAACGTTATCTATTATTTTCCTTCTTAATCATATATTTACTGTTTACACGTTTAAATTAAACGGCTACTATAAATTAATAATACATATCACATGTAAAACATAGATTTTAAAATTTCAAAAATATTAGTTGATATAAATGGTTCTAACGATGATTTACAGGTGATTTTTATATTTAATGTTAACTGTTTTTTTTTAATATTGATTAATAAAAAATTAATGAATCTATTTATTTGAATAATTAATTAAAGAGTAGAATATAAAAAAGAGATTAATTTCTATGCACCGACGGTGTAAATAAGTTTTACACCATCATCTAATCACATCCCTCCATTTTGTTAGCTTACAATTAATTTTGAATTTAAGAATATCTAAAAATTGGAAATGGAAGGTTGTGATTGAATGATGGTGTAAAACTTTTTACACCGTCGGTGCATAGAAATTAATCTCTATAAAAAAATATTTGACTTCATAATAAGATTAAAAAATTCAATCCAGGTCCTTTACGGCCTGCGGCAATAGTTCCCACCAACTTTCTTGCGGTAGGTGAGCACGTGTCAATATCTCAATGCCACGTGAGAAACATATTGCCATTTAATTTTTGTTTTTACCAATAAATCCCACGTGAAAATGAATTAATACAAATTTTATTTAACTTTTTTAAAATGCCTCACTTATATTAATATAATATTTTTTGAACTAACAAAAATATATGTTGGTAAAAAAGAAACACCATCACCTACTACTACTACTACAATTTTCAAGAGAGTAGTACTAATCAGATTAAATTGATTTTGAAGTAAATGATCATCTCAATTATTTTTTTCTCTTTCTTAAACCAGTGACGACACGCACTAATTTTTGTACAAATACGTAAATAATTTTTGGTGTCACATAGAAGAAATATAAACTTTTATTTTAATTAGAATCGAAATGAAAGGTAACCACTATATGAATAATTGAATGTAGTGAAATAAAAGTTGTTGTAACAAAAAAAGAGTTGTTAAGTTCATCATTGTTAATTTTTTTTTTTACATTTTTAAAGGGATGCAACACGAAGTCTTCCCAATGGGCCACTCATGCTAGTATTACTATGCTCAAGTACACGAAGTTCTGATGAGATCCGGTGCATTAGTGCTGAATGATCGCATCCAATTATACTTGTTAACTTGAGTTCACACACACAACTGATTATATGTTTTGAATAAATTAATCTCACTCACTTGCGCTCTACCCGTAATTTGGAGGTGTTTTCTTTGCATCTATCCATTTTTATTTTTTAAAAATATACGTCTTTGAATAAAAGAAGGAAAAAATTGCACTTCCCTGACAAGTGCGTACGTATTTGTGAAAAGTTGGATCTTCTGTGTACCGAGAGAGAGGAAATTCTGCAGAACGTGAATGCAACAAACAATTCCCCTCCAAAATTCTCCTCCTTCAACTTCAATTCCACTCTCACTCGCTGATCCATTCCAATCAGATTCCATTTCCAATTCTCTCTCTCTGCAATCCTCAGTGGTCAGTTTCAATTCTGATGATTCGTAATGGATTCAGTTTCTGTCGTTTTGTTTGTTCAAATGAAATCTATGTCGTTTCAGGTAGTCATTACTGTGTGAGGTGAAGCAATGGATGCTGCTAAAGCTGCTTTGCAACTTCCGGGTTTGGTTCAACCCGAGAAGATTGGGAGAATACCCACTTGCAGTTTCAATCTATCTCGTGACCAACCACTGAAACTTCGGGGTTCAATCTATTCGGCCAAGTTGCATTCATCAAAGATTCACCGCCGCAGGATAGCATCTATGGAGGTTGCTTGTTCTTATGATAATCTTCCAGGTTGCTTCAAAATTGAAAAATCAATTGCATTTTCACACTACCCATTTTCTCATTTTTCATTGTTGGTTTCAAAATTCTAGCTTTGGATTTGCTGTTATTGTTGTTAGAATGTCAATTTTATTGAAAATGAAGAATTTGTAATTATGGTAAGAACTAAGAAGGGCCAATGAACTTGACTTGTAAATTGTTCAATTAATTGGGATCAAAATCTGTTGTTGTTGTTGTTGTTTGGAAAATTGCAAATCTGTACCTAAAGGTAACTCCTTTTGGTAGTTATTTTGCCCAATTGTTATTTTCCCAACTGAATTTTGTACATAAACATGGGTTTTCCCAACTTTTTTCTTTTCTTTCCAGCAATGGACAGGTGTCAAGCTGCTCCATGAAACCAACCTTAGCCAAATAAGGTTTTGCTTGCTTGTCATAAGAACTTTAAGAGTTCCAAATTCTGTGGAATCTTCTTCGAATATCTGTGTTGAAAAACATGATGTAATTGGTATGGAAGGATAATACTAATAGTCTCACCAGCTAGACCCTTGAGAGTAGTTTCTGTCAAGGTGAACCGGATAAAATAAGGCTGCCCAATTTTTAGCTAGCTTTTGTAATTGGCTCCTTGAATTATATTTACTTTTATTCATCAGTGAAAAAATTAACATACCGCGTCTTTTAAAGGAAAACACGGTTTTTTAGCAGATGCACTGTGTAGTATGCTGCATTAGATTTAGTTTGCTACTGAACAAAATAAGTGTTACCCTTTTTTAATGCTTACATCTAATTTCTGATGTTACTCTTGTAGCTTCGACATTGGAATCTGGAAGCCGCCGTGCTCCTCTCGATGATGAGTTGATTCTGAAGGTTGAAGCATGTGCCTTTTGTCACTTTTTATTAATTTAAGTCAATTAAGTCTAGTGGATGTAATATCCTTCTGCTCTAGTAAGCAAAAGCATCAAGAGATAGTAATCTCAGCTCTGTTTGTTGCGTGTTTAAGCATCTATATGCCATTCTCTTACTTGAATCAATGAACTTGCAGAATAGGTCACAAGAGATCCAGCCATATTTAAATGGACGCTGCATATACCTTGTTGGTGAGTTTCTTGGTTTGATGCTAGTATATGTTACAAGTATGATTACTTTGGCATTCAAAATACTTTCAATTTGACATACAGGAATGATGGGCTCCGGGAAGACAACTGTGGGGAAGATCATGTCAAAAGTGCTAGGTTATGAATTTTGTGATAGGTTAGTAGGTTAATTGCCCATCTTTGGCTATAAAAGAACTATGCCATTTTTTGTGTACTTATATTTAGCATTTGATATGAGCTTCAACTGGTGTTCATATCAAATTAATATTAAGGGATCTAAATCTAAGGACATGCAACAGATGTATATTTGTGTGATTGTATGCAGCTGATGAAAATAGGTTGGGTCTTAGTTATCCCGTGGAATAGGTTCTAATCTGGTATCTTAGAATTTGGTTTGAAATTTGTGCATAACAGTGTTCATGTTCGTCTATCACAATACAATTACTGTATCCATGACCACATCCTTGTTGAATATTTTCTGTAAACTTTTGCACTTATGGGTGTTTAGTGATGCATTGGTGGAGGAAGAGGTTGGTGGGAACTCTGTGGCTGATATATTCAACCTCTATGGTGAATCTTTCTTTCGTGATAAAGAGGTCAGTTGGAACGCACTATTTTCCAGTTTTCATATTATTCGGTGTTTTAATTTTTTAAAATTGTTTTGAACTTTTATATTTTCCTGTTTCTTTAATCATATTCATCTATGGTTAAATTATAAGCTGCTCCAAAAAGATGGGAGATCAAGTGTTTGAAATACCAATAATGATTGTATTTTAGGATGTCTGGTAGTAAATTAACGCAGCCCAGTTTGTAGAGGAAGCAAATTAGTACATATTTTAATCTTAAAGTCCTACAGTTATTTGGTCTCAAGCAACATGTTGAATCATTCGACGTAACACTTTCATATTAGCTTAAGCCAAAGCTTTGTTTCTCAATGAAATAACTTTGTACAAGGTTTTTGAATTATATTAATAAAATTTGGTAGCTTATTGTACTACTATATCTCTGAACTTCTATTTTTCTGTTTGGTGATAAAGATACATATTGTGAATTGTTGTAGATTTCCTCTGTGGTTCTGTTATCAAATTCATCGTTTATTTTCCTTGCTTATTCACCATTTCAGACAGAGGCATTGCATAAGTTGTCCATGATGCATAGACATATTGTTTCTACTGGTGGAGGTGCTGTTATGAGGCCCATCAATTGGTATAAGAGTTAAACTACTAACGAAAAATGTTTAGGCCTCACTTTTTATGATGAAATCTTTCCTCATCTTTACATGCACTTGTATATGGATGGAATCCCAGGAAATATATGCACAAGGGGATTAGTGTTTGGTTGGATGTACCAGTGGAAGCGTTGGCACAAAGAATTGCAGCAGTAGGAACTAATTCTCGCCCCCTTCTACATTATGAGGCAGGGGATGCATACACAAGGGTAAGTTATATCTCTTCCAGTAAGAGTATTTTTCTCTTGAGAACACAATATGTCAATTATTTAGGTTTTAGGTCACCGAATGCGAGCAACTAATCATAATAGGAACTTACCTCAATAAATTATTTCGCCAATAATTTGACCCTTTGGAATTCATATGCAGGCTTTGATGCGTTTGTCTGCTCTCTTTGAAGAGAGAGGTGAAGCCTATGCCAACGCCAGTGCCAGGGTCTCATTAGAAAGTATGTATATGAACCTTTCTTTTTTGTTTTGAAATTAAAATTATGGTATTGTCCAGGATCTGTGGGAAAGAAAAAGTAAAGGCTTTGTATGCATGATCTGTGGAGCTTTTAATTTTTTTGCCATATTGCTTTGAATCAATTAGTATTTCAAGATTGCCCAAATATAAGCATTTACAGGTCATATTACAATCTTAATTTGTGAAGCTCAACACATTATTCATTCACTTTGTATGCTTCCTTGAGATGACAATAATAGCCTCATCTTGGAACCCTAGCAGCAGAGCGAGAAACGGCGCTGCTCAACCGTCCCCTCCCCCAATGGGGGGCTTCTCCCTCCATGAACCCATTCATGGGAGGTCTTTTATCCATGTAACGTGTGGTTTTCCCCCTCTTTAATGATGGTTTTTTCTTTGTCTGGTTATGATATTTTTTTCATCTTCCCTGCCTTCCTCCTCATTCCTCTAGCCACTGTTGAATACCTATTAAGATATAGTTTATTATTAGTGTTATCTCATAGAGATATAGTTAAGATTTGTTTATCTATTTTAGATTAGTATCTATTTAAATAGAGATGATATCTATTTAATTAGAGATAGGTTTAGATAGATTTAGTTTGTTTTAATCTCTTTGTTAATCTATATATATTGTAGTCTAGTCAAGTATTATCAATGAAATATACAAGTAATATTTTCATCAAATTCAAGTTGGTATCAGAGCAAGTTTCGATCCTACCGCTGTGAGGGGGCTCCTCCCCGTGAGCCCCCTCATGGTGGTTTTCCAAATCTCTTTGGATTTATTTTTCGTACTTTGCTTCCGCTTGTTAGTTCTAGCCGTTTTCTTACGGCCTGGTTTCTTTTTGAATACACTCCCCCTTGTCTTGGAACCCTAATGACCCTTGTCTTTAGCAGCCACCGTCAACGTCCTTCCACTGTTGTTTTTTTTTCGAAGTTAATCATAATTGATAGTAGACATGTCCATTGGAGTCGCAACACAAGGATCTTCCTTTTTTTTCCGAAGCGCCGCCACCAGATTCTCCGTGTGAAGTCCACGCGCCGCTCTCTCCGCTGCTTTGTTCTCGCTGGTTTTCTTTGTGTATCAACCAAGTTTGGTTTTAAGGATCCTCTGTTTTGACGTGTGTTGTGCCACCACAGTTGTGATCATCTGGTCTTCCTCTTTTCTGGTCCTGTTTGAGGGGTCGGTTTGTCTAGATCGGCCCTCGTTGCTTGCAGATCAAGGCGTTTGGTTGTTCCTTATTAACATTCAGAGTCCAATATTGAAGCTGCTATTGTTTGACCGCGTCTGAAGGTCTGTGAAACTTGTAAGCAATCATGGCCTTTCAGAATATTGGTGCTGCAAACAGTGATGATGCCTTCTATAGGTATAAGATTCCTAGAATGATCACAAAAATTGAGTGTAAACCAATAAAGGTAATTATTCTGTGCTGCTGATGTGTATTGGTGGTTTTCTTTCACTTCTTTTTGCGGGTTCTATTCTTGCTTTTCTGGTATGGTTTCTGTTTTAGCGACTGCACAAGGGACTCCTTAATTTGGGAACATAGAACCTGGTTTATCCTTTGTCAACGAAATCAACTTGGCTAAAGCAATTAGCTTCCATCTGGGCACGTTCTTTCCTAATGCTGCTTCTTTGTTGCTATTTTTTGTTCATGTCCCTTTAGCCAACAAAAATAAGGGGTTATATATATATATATGTATATTGAAATTGGAAATTGATGCTAGTTGTCATGCAGTCAATACATAGCCTGGTCTAGAGACCACAGTCAACCACCTCTGACAATCGTTACCCTTTGTTGCTGGTTTGGTGGAGGTTGTCCCCAAGAAGTGTTTGGTTGGATCTAATTGTATTGTGCTGCTACACTATTCATAGTCTTTGAATGTTCCATGTGATTGCAAGAATTGAAATTCTTCTCCTTGGCAATTGGCAATGGTAATTCGTTTGTTTGGTGAAGGATTGCATTGTTTAGATCCCGGTGTGAAAGATTTTATTGTTTGGCTTTGTTTTGAGGTGTTGTGCTGCCACCGTGGTGATCGTACAATCTTCCTCTTCCAGTTTGGTTCATGGGTCTGTTGTGTTTTTCTCATCTGCGAGCGATGTTTCTTGCTGTTTGAGATCTTAGTTTGCGTCTCATGGTTCGAGATGCTCTTATTATATTGATCTTGGCTGACTTTATGCAATTTGGTTTTGAAGGTGACTCGCCTTCGTTTGTTTTGTCTCGATTGTTTGGTTTTCTGGTTTTAGGGCTTCAGCTGCGAGTTGCGCTGGCCCACTCTCTAATGTTTGAGAGTTGTCTGTGTCAAAGTTGACACCATTGTTTGTCTTAGAAGACATCAATCGGTCGACCTCAAGTATGTTTTATTTCTGTGTGGTTGTTGTTGGTGAGTTGTTGCTTCAGCCTTGTTTTGTTTTCGGGCGTATTGTTGCTGGTTTTTCGCCCTTTTTTGCTGGCTCAGCTACCCTACGACACTCCAGAAGAATTGGTTTTTGTCTTGCATCAATTTCAGCCAGATCAAGTATGAGAAGTTGTCTTTTGCCTGCCCATGGATTTAGCAGAAGTTTGAAAGATTATTCAATTTGAAGTATGAGAAGTTGTCTTTTGCCGCCATGAATTTACTAGAAGTTTGAAAGGTTATTCAATTCGAGATTCGCCAAGACAGTCATTATTAAGGGATATCTATTAAAATAATTTTCTTCTTGGGTTCGAGTTGTTACAAGCTTAAAGCTAAGTAAGCTTTAGCTTGAGGGGGAGTGTTGAATACCTATTAAGATATAGTTTATTATTAGTGTTATCTCATAGAGATATAGTTAAGATTTGTTTATCTATTTTAGATTAGTATCTATTTAAATAGAGATGATATCTATTTAATTAGAGATAGGTTTAGATAGATTTAGTTTGTTTTAATCTCTTTAATAATCTATATATATTGTAGTCTAGTCAAGTATTATCAATGAAATATACAAGTAATATTTTCTCCCCCTCTCCACCATCTCCTTTGAACTTTTCATGCGGCAGGCAACCACCTTTTGCCTCACCATCTCCTTCTGATTGACTTTGGATTACCTCTCTAAAGCTTGGTTTAGGGCAGCTTAGCCGCTTGCTCTTGATTGGCATCCATCGCAGCAGCTACACAGAGTCGGCAAGGCCCCAGAAATAAGGGAAGTGAAAAAATGCGAAGGATTTGATACAAGAAAATTGGCTAGAGGAATGTTTTGATGTCAAATCAGATTAAGGAGATCTTTTGATTCTATTTCTATTATGATGGTTAGTGACTTTGTGAGCAAGCATGCTATGTATTGTAGTGTTATATGCTTAAGCATTGTAGTATTGCTCTTTTGTGCTTATCTAGAAGTTTGTGTTCTCTGTTTGCTTGTTGATGTAAGTGCCATTTTGGATGCCTTGAAGGCTTTAATCTAAATGACTCTTGACAAGGAAAAATGAATAAATAACAACAATAAAAGTGCAATTTCTGATACTTCTATGTTGTTTTATGCAGAGATAGCTACAAAACGGGGCCAAAGAGATGTGTTAGATTTGTCTCCAACTGCAATTGCAATTGAGGTCTTCAGCAATTTCTGTCTCATGCCCTTGCAGTTGTAACTCCATTTTAGTTTGTTTACTTAGTATATGTTTGGTATAGCATAGATGCAAACACAAATGTGATTTCACGTATCTCAATTTTACATTCAACACGATTGAGTTCAACGGAAATCCAAACATACACTTATGGGCAAACTGAAATATTCGTTGACGCTTAAGTTGAATAGAAATTTTGTATATTTGATGCATATCTAATGAATCCCTTTGTATCTTGCAGGCACTAGAGCAAATTGACGCTTTTTTGAAGGGTGAAGATGGACGTTATGCAGGATGCTAGTACAATATTTGGACGCAAGCATGTTTTGATTGTTTATATTTTTCTCTTCATTTTGTAATTTGCTCATGCTGTTGTGCAGTGTCTTTTGTGTGGATAAATAAAAATAAGAATAAAGCAACATGGCACATGTTGTTTATGTATAATTTGTGTTGGCAAATTAAGCATAATTTGATAGCCAATAGCAACCGTATTTGAGCTATACATTTCTGTTTCATTGTTGATGTATATACTTTGCTATACAAGGTGTTTGTTGTAAATCAAGTTCGTTGATCAATTTGTGTGCTTTCATTTTAGAGATTGAATGTTCTAAAATGTAAAGTGATATTATTATATTTTTAAATTTACTATGCGCATGTTTAGAAATCCTTCTACCATTCATTTTAAAATCCAAATTATCATGTAAATAGCTTCTGGTAAAGTTAAAAACATACTAGAAAACTTACATTCGTCTCATGGTAAAATGTATATTTCCCATCTCGTATGATACCAACAATGCTTACAGTAGAATCTATTTTAATTTGTGCACACTATTTGATGTGTATGAAGTTGAACAAATAGTTGTTTTTTAAGGTTGATTCAATTCGTCTGACCACATGCTATTTTAATTTGTGCACACTATTTGATGTGTATGAAGTTGAACAAATAGTTGTTTTTTAAGGTTGATTCAATTCGTCTGACCACATGCTACTGCATTCGCCCACTAGCGCAACCCTCGCATCGGCAGTGAGAATTAAGCACACAAATTTCTTAAGGGAAGAAGTACTTCATTCTTACCAACTGAGCCAACATGTGTTTGATTAGAAAATTGTTTATTAATAACTGGACTAAAATACCATAATTAATATTTATATGTCATTTGTTCTTCTCCATTCTTTACAACTAAATCACATTGATCAATAAAATAGATATGTGATTGGTTAAAATATGATGTAATAGGTGAGACAATTTATTATTAAAATAATTTTAAATCACATATTTATGTTTTACTATTGTAATAATTTGCATCAAGTTGAGATGGCCGAGTTGGTCTTTCAGTTACCTTATAAATTCCACCAGCACAAATTTGCCAAATTCCACCTTTATGCTCAAAACAGGTAATCCAAATTCATCATACAATAAATAGACCCAAGTGCAAACCACGTCCATATGATTCATGTAGAAATCATATGACAATCATATTTACAAAATGAGAAATTGTTAGTAATTGTCAAACATGTTTTAAATCCAGTTATGTACACTCGGTTAAGTTAATTGCTCGGGCTCCAAGAGAACGCCTGTCAATGGGCCACGTGGCGCAATCCCAATGGGCCGTACGCTGGTCCACACCTAACCTGCAGAAAAAATTCAAACTGGAAAGCAAAAAAGCCAAAACACGCTTTCTTCCTCCCACTCAGTGCTTTCTTCTTCTTTCTACCTCTGTGCCTTCCAGTTTACCATTGAGCCACCATCACGCCGCCGACGGACCCAACCGCGCCGCCGTCGTTCCAACCCAACCACCGCGGGACTCGACGCCACCTTGAGCCCCCTTCAACAGGTTCGTTCTCCCCCTTTCTCTCTTTATAGCAAAAATTAGTTTGTGGGTTAGCTGAAATAAGTCTTTCATGTGCAACTGGTTTGTGGAAGCTTTGCCTCTTCTCCATTCTTTCTCCATGTTATGTAAAATTAATTTTCCCTTGCTTACGGTCCTCATGCCTCCTTGACAACCCAAAAACCCTAAAATTTAACACATAAAACTCAAGTTTTATCTTACTAAAACAACTAATCTGATTGTGAGCTGCTGGTTCTCACGCCTCCTTGAGGCTTCAACCCTGAAGTTTATTAAACACACAATTAGCTTTTTACTGCAATAACCATGAATTATTACTTATCTTCCACTTTTCAAGTATCTAACAATTTACAAATGATTCATCTTTGCAGGAAAAATGTCTATGAATAGAGCTGAGCTGAAAGCTTACTCTGAAAAAGCTAAGAAGGCTCAGGTCAGCAGTCATTCCTCGATTCCTCATTCCAACGCTAAGAGTGGAGATTCCTCCACCTCATCGAGGACACTTAAGCGCAAAGCTCCCGAGTTGTCTGACCATGCTCCTCCAGCGCCTGAGCCGGCTTTAGGGGAGGTACCTTCTATCCCACCTCTTACCCAGGACGTCGACGTCTCAGCTCCTGTTGACTCCCCGGCCATGACAAACCTAATGTTAGCCATCCAAGCCGTGCAGCAAGAAAAAACGAAAGATGCAGCCGCCATTCTTGACTTACAAGCTAAGGAACCAAAACGTAGAGCAACCTTGAAAAAGAAGATAGCTGAGCTGACCACGGAGATAGGTAACTTACAGAAGTCGCTTGAGATAGCGAATGACAAGATTGGAAAGATGGAGCTTCAAAAAGCAACCTTGGCTGAGTCTCATGAAGCTGAATTGAAGGCCTTGCGGGCTAACGTTGAAGACCTTCAAGATAAGCTAGACCTGCAGAAACAAGATACCGCTCTTGCATTTGAGGGAGGTTTTGAGGAAGCGGTGGCTCAAGTTAAGTGTCTTCATGAGAACATCGATATCTCGGAAGCACATCCCTTCAAAGTGATTAAGGATGGCAAGCTCGTGGAAGTCGGGTTTCCCTAGACAGCTCCTGGCAAGGATGGTTGTTTAACCCTATGTAGTTGGGTTCGTTCTTAGTCTTGGCTTTGTTAGCCTCTATACAATATTCTGTTTGTTGCTTGTCTTTATGTTTGGACGCATCTATTGTTTTGCTTTTAATGCGCTTTCCATACGACTGATCGTAGTATAAAGACATTTTGACCAATCCCAAACATACGCCTCATCATCATTTCCATGTCATGAATGACACCTTTTGGGGCTCTAAAAACCGACATGTAATACAAGGTAATGGCCCCAATGACTGATTTTAACATAACCACTCACCCGCTCAGGGATAAGTATTTTGAACTCCAACTTGCCAACCTAGCTGTCATTCTTCCAATCACCAGTTTCCAAAAGGCAACTCTCCCCGGGTTCCCACCCAGTGGAAGCAAACAGAATATGTTTGGGATTGGTCAAAATGTCTTTATACTACGATCAGTCGTATGGAAAGCGCATTAAAAGCAAAACAATAGATGCGTCCAAACATAAAGACAAGCAACAAACAGAATATTGTATAGAGGCTAACAAAGCCAAGACTAAGAACGAACCCAACTACATAGGGTTAAACAACCATCCTTGCCAGGAGCTGTCTAGGGAAACCCGACTTCCACGAGCTTGCCATCCTTAATCACTTTGAAGGGATGTGCTTCCGAGATATCGATGTTCTCATGAAGACACTTAACTTGAGCCACCGCTTCCTCAAAACCTCCCTCAAATGCAAGAGCGGTATCTTGTTTCTGCAGGTCTAGCTTATCTTGAAGGTCTTCAACGTTAGCCCGCAAGGCCTTCAATTCAGCTTCATGAGACTCAGCCAAGGTTGCTTTTTGAAGCTCCATCTTTCCAATCTTGTCATTCGCTATCTCAAGCGACTTCTGTAAGTTACCTATCTCCGTGGTCAGCTCAGCTATCTTCTTTTTCAAGGTTGCTCTACGTTTTGGTTCCTTAGCTAGCTTAGCTTGTAAGTCAAGAATGGCGGCTGCATCTTTCGTTTTTTCTTGCTGCACGGCTTGGATGGCTAACATTAGGTTTGTCATGGCCGGGGAGTCAAAAGGAGCTGAGACGTCGACGTCCTGGGTAAGAGGTGGGATAGAAGGTACCTCCCCTAAAGCCGGCTCAGGCGCTGGAGGAGCATGGTCAGACAACTCGGGAGCTTTGCGCTTAAGTGTCCTCGATGAGGTGGAGGAATCTCCACTCTTAGCGTTGGAATGGGGAATCGAGGAAGGACTGCTGACCTGAGCCTTCTTAGCTTTTTCAGAGTAAGCTCTATTCATAGACATTTTTCCTGCAAAGATGAATCATTTGTAAATTGTTAGATACTTGAAAAGTGGAAGATAAGTAATAATTCATGGTTATTGCAGTAAAAAGCTAATTGTGTGTTTAATAAACTTCAGGGTTGAAGCCTCAAGGAGGCGTGAGAACCAGCAGCTCACAATCAGATTAGTTGTTTTAGTAAGATAAAACTTGAGTTTTATGTGTTAAATTTTAGGGTTTTTGGGTTGTCAAGGAGGCATGAGGACCGTAAGCAAGGGAAAATTAATTTTACATAACATGGAGAAAGAATGGAGAAGAGGCAAAGCTTCCACAAACCAGTTGCACATGAAAGACTTATTTCAGCTAACCCACAAACTAATTTTTGCTATAAAGAGAAAGGGGGAGAACGAACCTGTTGAAGGGTTATTGTAGTAAAAAGCTAATTGTGTGTTTAATAAATTTCAGGGTTGAAGCCTCAAGGAGGCGTGAGAACCAGCAGCTCACAATCAGATTAGTTGTTTTAGTAAGATAAAACTTGAGTTTTATGTGTTAAATTTTAGGATTTTTGGGTTGCCAAGGAGGCATGAGGACCGTAAGCAAGGGAAAATTAATTTTACATAACATAGAGAAAGAATGGAGAAGAGGCAAAGCTTCCACAAACCAGTTGCACATGAAAGACTTATTTCAGCTAACCCACAAACTAATTTTTGCTATAAAGAGAGAAAGGGGGAGAACGAACCTGTTGAAGGGGGCTCAAGGTGGCGTCGAGTCCCGCGGTGGTTGGGTTGGAACGACGGCGGCGCGGTTGGGTCCGTCGGCGGCGTGATGGTGGCTCAATGGTAAACTGGAAGGCACAGAGGTAGAAAGAAGAAGAAAGCACTGAGTGGGAGGAAGAAAGCGTGTTTTGGCTTTTTTGCTTTCCAGTTTGAATTTTTTCTGCAGGTTAGGTGTGGACCAGCGTACGGCCCATTGGGATTGCGCCACGTGGCCCGTTGACAGGCGTTCTCTTGGAGCCCGAGCAATTAACTTAACCGAGTGTACATAACTGGATTTAAAACATATTTGACAATTACTAACAATTTCTCATTTTGTAAATATGATTGTCATATGATTTCTACATGAATCATATGGACGTGGTTTGCACTTGGGTCTATTTATTGTATGATGAATTTGGATTACCTGTTTTGAGCATAAAGGTGGAATTTGGCAAATTTGTGCTGGTGGAATTTATAAGGTAACTGAACTTGCTTTTGTTGAATTACTATATTGCACCTAAAATTTATTTCTAAAAAAAATATATCTTGGCTAAATTAAAAATTGTAAATCTGACAAACTTTTTCATATAATATTAAAATAAATATTAAAATCTTCTTTTCAATTTTAGAGATTTCTTTATCATGTATATGAAAAATGAGATTTTGTTTTATATAAAAAGTATTATTATATTTTTTTAAGCAATCATTAGATTCTACACTAATTGATTGCTATTATGTTAAATTTCAAGTAAATTCAAAAGAAATTTTTTCACAAAATATTAAAATTTTAAAAGAGCTGTCATATTTATCTAAGATTTACTTAGATTACTCCTTACTACTACTGCATCAGCCAAAGATAATTAGTAAGACAATAAATTCCTGATTTATGTTTATTTTATTTTACCTTCACTAAGCATTCAAATCCTAATATTTTGTTAAATTAATAACAGGGGAATATTTTGTTAAATTAATAACAGGGTTGTTGATGTTGATACTCTTCCAAATGGTGTTGTTGAAGTTGGGGATGACTGTACCGGTTCTCTCCCGGTCAAGGGCCCGTCCCCTCCTGAGGTTGAAGCCAAGAGCCCTTTTGGTGCTGGAAACAAGTTGTTGAAGGTGGTGAAAAATGAGAAGATTTGGAGAGCCTTTTTTTAGCCTTCTACTTTTATTATATTTTTTATTTCCAGCGGTGTTATTTCCTCTGGACTACATTTTTGCGATTTTAAATTGTTATTGCCAAAGTGGTGTTGTGCACCAATTCTTTGGTTGGTTTTGGCTCCTTGGGCAATTTTGTCTATTTTGTACTCATTGAGTAATTTTGATCTGAATGACTATAAACAAGAGTCAGGGACAATCTTTTTCTCATGTGGGTTTGTACTTTCAGAGGCCTGTACATGTTTACTCATTGACAGATGAACAAGGGGTAGTTTCAAACTCCACGCCTATTGTTGTCTACTAAGAAGTTTTTAAGAACATATAAGTAGAAACGAACACGCATAATCGTGTTCACTGTAGATTAACTAAGTTATTGTTTATTAGCCAACATTAAACAATCCCCTAATATGTTTTGCAGTATTTGAGATTTCGTTAACCAATCTTTTTATTAGTAAATCAATTGCACGAATTTAAACCAATGTAACAAGGCTTTTAAATAAAGACTTTTTGACAACTTTGCTCATCATTTCAGACTCTTATATTTCATCTGTTGTTTAATATATTTCAAAAAATCAAGAGATTGGTTGATGTATCAAATACAATAGACATATATTCTCGTGCATCGCACGGGTAAAAAAACACTAGTTTTAATTAAAACAAGAATATATTTACTGATTCATTGGAATTCAATTGGATGAAGTTTACAATTACCTTGCACCCACAATCAATTCATAATATATTCTTGTTGGTTTTTTTTGAAACTATTTTCTTCTTGCTTGTATTTCGATATATGATTTGTGTGATTCTGTTACTATATAGAAGTACAAATATTAAAAATATTTATATGATTTTGTATTATTTAATGCTTAAAATTAGGTATGTGTATTATGAGTCGCCCTATAAGTATTGTAACTATCCCTCTCTCATTCAGAAATCAGAACAAACAACCATGGATCTCAAAAAAGCAATGAGGTGTCAAGAAGATGTTGGACTCAGCATTACAAAGCATTTATTCTCAAAAGAAGATTCTCACGAGAAGAACCTCCTCTTTTCTCCCTTGTCTCTCCATGTTGTTTTTAACGTCATGGCCGCGCTGGAAGCACACCCGACGAGCTTCTTTCCTTCCTCCGATTTGACTCCACCGACCATCTCACCACCTTCTTCTCCCAGGTCATCTCTCATGTGTTGTTCTCTGACGATCATCTGCGTTTTTCCAATGAAATGTGGGTTGATGAATTATTTTCCCTTTCACATTCTTTTAAACAACTTGTGGCCACCCATTACAAGGCCACTCTTGCTTCCGTTGATTTTAAAACCAAGGTACTATCGATCTCTCTTTTTTTATCAACATCTTAATTTTTTGTAATTGATCAACATATATGTCTATTTAATTGTTTATGAAAAAAAATGATTTTGATTTTGATGGGCTTTTAAAGGGTGATGAAGTGCACCATGAAGTGAATTTGTGGGTTGAAAAAAGATGAATGACCTTATCACACATCTCCTTCCTCCCAGTACTGTAAGCAACTTAACCAGACTTATCTGTGAAAATGTATTGCGCTTCAAGGAAACACAAGTTTCCGGCTATTCCAATCAAATTTAAATTTCACCTCTTTAATGGCACCTCAGTCACTGCTCCCTTTATGAGAAGCATGCAAAAGAAGCACTTCATTAGTGCTTTTGATGGTTTTAAAGTTCTCCATCTTTCTTATAAACAAGGTGGAGATAAAATGCGTCGGTTTTCCATGTATATTTTTCTTCTAGATGCAAAATATGGGCTATTAGCATTAATTGAAAAGTTAGCTTCAGAATCTGGTTTCTTAAAAGACAAGTTTCCTCGGTGAAAAATTGCAAGTACGTGACTTTCTTATTCCAAAATTCAAGATTTCTTTTATATTTGAAGCTTCTAATGTTATGAAGGAATTGAGATTGATTTCGCCACTCTCACCGAGATGCTGATTTTACAAAAATGGTGGTGAAAATGAACTCTCATTTGGATAAATTATGTGTGGAAAACGTATTTCACAAATCTTTCATTGAGGTAAATGAAAAAGGCACCATAGCTTCGGCAGCATCCCTTGCTCGGGCATTAAGAGGTAGTCGTCCGGTTACCACTATAGACTTTGTAGCTGATCACCATTTCCTTTTTCTAATCCGAGAAGATTTCAACGGAACAATTCTCTTTATTGGACAAGTGCTCAATCCACTTGATGGAACGGATGCATCTGCCACGCCGGTGAAATTTGGAAAGCCCAATATCTGAGTATATTGAAGGTTCATGTTTTTCTTTATTATGCTGTTGAATTTTTTTATCTTTGTGTAGTATTTCGATATGTTCTTTTAAAGATATTTGATTTGATTGAACCTATTTTGTTTAGCATGTAGTGTTTGCTCATTACTACCTTTTTTTTATTTGATAATGTTCAATTTTTTTTTTGATACATCGGAAAACAAAACAAGGAACGACAAAACTAACAAGCAACGCCAGAGTCCTTAATTAAAAGGACTTCCAGCTCTACATCTGGATGGTTCAAAACCCAGAAATCTGACGTAGTAGCAGCAGCACCAAGCTTGGCCAAATAATCAGCAGCTCTGTTGCACTCCCTAGAGACTACATTCAGAGTCACCAGCCAGTTTCTTTGCAAGAGCTCCTTGATAGAGAATAAGACTGAGTATGCAGAATGGAGATGGAGGTTGTCACCGTCTTCCAAAGTGGATACCAGGTTCGCACAATCAGTTTCACAGCGAATCTTTCGATGCCCTTGGTCCCAAGCAAGGCGCAAAACGTCGCGGACAGCACAAGCCTCAGCCATGAACGGACTGGCCAAAGGATTATCAGGAACCTTTGAATAAAAACCGCCCAACCACTTACCTCGATGGTCACGCAAAACTCCTCCACTTCCCATAACTTGAATCCCCTCTCTATAACTGCCATCAGAGTTGCACTTGATGAAGCCTTCTTCAGGGGGGTTTCCAGGAATGTAACATAAAGTCCAAAGCTGTAGCCATATCTGGGTGAGCCCAACACCTGAGAAAATCATCGTGGTCGTGACAAACCATACGCCACACTTGTTCCTCCGACCACGGGTGGGGATCCAGCATCGCGTTATTACGCCATTTCCAGATATTGAGACAAGTAGAAGTTTCTCAGTTGGTCCTTAATTGAAAAAAAAAGGAACTATTTGCCGTTATAAGTTATTTTCTTTATATTTTCGATGTAAAAAAAAAAAATACCCGATACAATTGATTGTGGAATTTGTAGTTAGACACTTTTTTTTTTGTCAATTTTTTGGTTTTGCATTGTAGCAATTGTACATGATGTTTTTTAAGTAAATGGAGTTTTTTGAACGTTAAAA
This sequence comes from Lotus japonicus, assembly GCF_012489685.1. Classification (NCBI taxonomy): domain Eukaryota; kingdom Viridiplantae; phylum Streptophyta; class Magnoliopsida; order Fabales; family Fabaceae; genus Lotus; species Lotus japonicus. Next base: position 77,989,078 of record NC_080044.1, on the reverse strand, counting down.
TAAATGGATTTTTTTTGGCTCGGGGTGTATCTCACATCAGCCTCCCAACTATTGGAGTTGTTATCAAATAAATATTGTGTAAATTTTAATAGCTTTGAAAGTATTTCTTTCCATCAAAAAAATAATTTAATTTCCACCTCCTTAATGGCACCTCAGACAAGATTCCTTCCATGGGAAACAAAAAGAAAGAGCATCTTATTAGCGTACTTGATGACTTCAAAGTCTTCGGCCTTCCTTATAAACAAGGTAGAGATAAAATGCATGAGTTCACCATGTATATTTTTCTTCCAGATGCTAAAGATGGACTTTTAGCAGTAATTGAAAAGTTGGCTTCAGAATCTAGTTTCTTGAGTGATAAGTTTCATCAACAAGAAGTCAGAGTACGTTGATTTGCTAATATATTATTCATTTAAAATAATAAATTAATAGTATGTTACCTGAACTTGCTGTTTTTTTTTAAATTATTCATTTTCCCTCTGTTTGTGTTACCTGTGAAACAGGAAACTTGCAATGAAACCTTAACCTTAGGCCTTAGCAATTGGAAAACTTGGTTGTCATTGGACATGTCAAGCGGTCTCCTAGTTCAGAATTATTCCGTGCCGAAATAAGTATATGATATGCGGGCATATGCTACAACATGTTATATTGTTATATCAATTAATCCATGTCAATGTTGCCAATGGATAAAGTTCCAAGTATATATGGTGATTTGGATTTGTACTTTTATGCCTATCTAGTGCCACATCTAAAATCTATACACACTTATTCAAAAATAAGTGTGACAAAACATCTAATTATATTTCACACATCTAATTATACACTCGAAATGAATTTTAACATCCAATCTCTTTCTTTCTTTCTTTAAAAAAAAAAAGAAAGATCCAATCCGAAAAATTGCATAAATTACAATACTTTTTTCCTTTGAATTTTAGATAAAAAGGTGAAATAAAAATGCGTAAATGATAATTAATCTAAAATGTCATTTTTTTTTATAATGTAGAGGGCTTAAGCCCGAGAACTAACATGAGCTAAAACTCTAGCATCATTTCTAAGCATAGAGAATAACCAAGGAGGGGCATTCTCTCCATTGAAAACTAAGTTTTGGGCTTGATGTCCCATGCTGGCTAATTTGTCTGCCTCATATTTGCCTTCCTGTTTATGTTGTGGAAAGTGACCTTCACCAGTCTTGAAGCTAGATTATGGATTCGCTCAACTATCATGTTGTTCCTTTGTTATGATTGTCTGCATTTTTGCTACCGTTTTTGAGTCTGTGACAAGATGTCGAACACGATGTCTTAACATCTTGACTGACATGTGTCCCTACGAACTGTTGTGTGCTTGGATGATTAATTGTGAAGCGTTGGATTGATTTCATGGTAATCAAGTTAGGGTTGTTGAAAAAGCTTATGTGTGCTGCTCAAGAAATATATCAAGTGTGATCAAATCTGTTTTTGTTTCAGAAGATTTGATCTGGTTTTAATTTGTGAAAGTTCCAATCTATTTTCAAATTGAGCAGTTCTTTCTCGGGCTGAAGTCCTCCAGAAAGAATTAAAGCCCTCTCAATTAAGAATATCCCTGAGCCGAACTGGTCTCTTAATGATCCTCTTGTGCTTAAATGTTGCCTATGGCCCAATGTCATCAATAGCTCTAGTCAGAATTTTTTTGTGAGGGAAGCCTTATGAGACCGGAAATCTATAAATAGAGGGAGCAAAAAACGGCTTTGCATTTCAATCTTCCATCTTTCTTTTTGAGACTTCACCTTGTGAGCTAAAGGAGACCGGAGGGACTTGCGGGAGGTAGTCATACCAAGTAGCTATATGAATTAGGTTCATTTCCTTCTCCTCATCAAAAGAGCAAGCGCAAAGCATAGGATAGCCCACTAAGGGGAATCGATCGGTTGAATCCGTTGCAAGCCCCAAACCATAGGATTTCTGCCCCATATACACTTTTTCAAGGACAAAGACAGCCAAAGATCTTTGTATCCTGAGATTTATTTAAATTACCTTTTGTGTGAATTTTACCTTGTATCCTGTATTTCATACTATAAAAATTTCTTTCTTGTTTCTAATTTTTATAAGTCTAATATTTGATCAGAAAGAGAGGCAACCATTCAAGATATCAGAAGCATCATTGTCGAGTTTCCAACATCATGGCGGGCTTTCATTCTTTCATTATTCATTGCCATCTGCAAAGGGCAAGATGAGCCGTTTCCTTCCAACGATGCTCAAGTTTCTTGGCCAATGGTTGTTGGTGTGGCAATTTTGATTATATTTGTTCTGGGGATTATTGTGACCCTGCGGTTCTGGTTTACAGAAAGGCTTCCATACGAGGAGAGGGGCACAAGTGAAAAATCAAAATCCAAAAAAAAGAAAAATAAAAAGAAAGGTAAACAGATCATAAGTGATCTGATTGATAACGGTGGACAGGGATCAAATACGCAGATAGGTAACGATGGGTTGACAGATGTTACACAACTGACAATATCTGAAGATCAACTAGGACTTGGATCAAATGACACTGTGATTTATGGAGGCACATATGGATATGCAAAGAGACCAGTAGCAGTGAAGAAAATTATTAATGACCATCACAAAGAAGCGATTGACGAAATGGAAATTTTGATGAAGTCAGACAGTCATGAGAACATAATTAGGTTCTTTGATATAAAAGTGGATAACGACTTCCACTACATTATATTGGAGAAGTGCGACTGTAACCTCGGAGAACTGATTCGGTACTTCTCACCGGTTTCACCAAGCTCTTCCAGCCACCGAGGTTCTAATGATTTTCTTGAAAGAGTTAGAAGAGAATTGAATCCAGATCTAGAGTGTAGTAATGGAGCGACTTCTCCTCTCTTAATGAAGTTACTCAAGTACGCATGCCTTTCAATTTATGTAAACTTTGCTCAAAGTGTTATATGATGTACAGAACTTATATTCTAACTTTGATGAAATGACTGTTACATGATCTACAGAGAAATAGTGGCGGGGCTAAGACATCTGCATGAGCTAAATATCATACACGGAGACATCACACCGGAAAATATTTTAGTAGTCAGAGAGCGGAACACACTGTGTATTAGAATAGCTGATATGGGCATCAGCAGAGCACTTCCGGTGGGTCAAAGTTCACTAGCAAAGAAGAATTCAGGTAAGTACCCCTTGGTTTCTTTGCTTTATAGGATATGTGAGCTATCGATTTTTGGTACTGATTCATGGCTTATCCCTAATCCATATATATTTTGGACTTTCAAAAAAAAATGAAAGATTGTACCACTTTTCATTAAGAGTTGAGAGGTAGCTACTAGTACTAGATAGAAAACAATAACGAAAAGTAGATGAATTGTTGTATATAATTATCGTCCAAGGTATTCTCTAACTCTAGTGTACTAAAAGAATAACTAACTCTGAAGCTTGAGGTATCTAATCCGTACTCTTGTACTTTTTGTTGCAGGCATGGGAAGTGTTGGCTGGATGGCACCGGAAGTCCTTTCTAGTTCACGCCAGAAGCTTGTGGTTGACTCCTTTAGTCTAGGTTGTCTAATATTTTTCTGTTTAACTAGTGGGGGACACCCCTTTGATCCGTTGTTGGAACGGCAGAAAAATATCATGTGTGGTGTAAGTAATATTTCCGCTGTTCAGCATTCGCCGGAAGCCTTTCACTTAATTGAAGGCTTATTAGAACCTAATGTTGAGCGAAGGTAGTGTTACATTTGAAGGACTCTTTAACCCCCAACTTTGAGATTTTAATTTTTTTTTTAATTTGTTTTGTGTAATTTCAGGCTCACTCTCCAGAATGTTTCAAATCATCCTTTTTTCTGGAATCCAAAAAAATGTCTTGACTTTCTAAGGGAGGTAAGTGAAAGACTGGATAAAGCGCCAGCATTTATTCTAAATGACATTCAGCTGATCGCTGTTGGGAAAGGTTGGACAGCAAAATTGGACGCCGTTCTACTTAATCAACTCATTCCACCATCTCATCAAACAAGTCTTACATATAACGACCAAGAACCAAGAGACTTGATCAAAGCTATACGCAACAAGTATTGTCACTATGGACAGCTGACTCAACCAGCAAAGGTTATTTCTTCTCTTAAATATTTTGTTTTAGCAAAGCTTGATGTATTGGCTTATCATTTTCTATTTTGGCTTACAGAGACGTGTTGGGCGACTTCCTATGGAATTCTACGAGTACTTTCGGTCAAGGTTTCCTTCATTGCTGATTGAGGTTTATAAAGTAATTTCCATGCATTGTAAACAAGAGCAACGATTTAGGAGCTTCTTTACGGATGACATTTAGATGGTCCAAAAAAAAAAATTGTGCCTACTAGGAGTGTCAATCAGTAGTTTTCATGCGCTTCTTACTTAGGGAGTTACATAGGGATGTAACCCAGTTTTCTGTATGATTGCCTTTACCGTTTATTTTAATATAACAATATAAACCATATCTGATTGCCTTATGGGATCTTGGCCCGATTTTGTTTTTGTGTGCCTGAATCTTACCAATCTCTGTTTTTTTTTACATTCAAAATGTCTTTATACTACGATCAGTCAAAAGGAAAGCGCATTAATACCAAAACAATAGAGCCGTTCAAACATAAAGACAAGACACAACATAATAGAGGCTAACAAAGCCAAGTCTAAGAATGAATTCAACAGTGTAATAGTTCGGTACATGTGGTCAGAAGGATTTCCAGTAATCTCATAAACAATTGTACCAACAACATCTCTTTTGAACTATACGATAGATAAACTAGAAAGGTATGTATTAAATGGGTAACTAGAAGATGAAAATAATCATAACCAGCAAAGTGAAACTAAATGAGGATTAGCTGCTACATGTCAACATAGCTGATGTTGACAAGATTACAAAATTGAATATTTACATGCAATTAAGATTTTATAAAAGAGATGCTGAACTGATAATAGTATCAAAGACATACATGTCACGGATTATGGAGATTTTATGTTCTTGAAAATACTTCTCAAACTTTTAGAATTAGTCTAAAAAATGAAAATTAACAATATGTACTAGTTAGACAATTCCATACACACACTCACACGATAAACTAGAAAGGTATGTATTAAATGGGTAACTAGAAGATGGAAATAATCATAACCAACAGAGTGAAACTAAATGAGGATTAGCTGCTACATGTCAACATAGCTGATGTTGACAAGATTACAAAATTGAATATTTACATGCAATTAAGATTTTATAAAAGAGATGCTGAACTGATAATAGTATCAAAGACATGCATGTCACGGATTATGGAGATTTTATGTTCTTGAAAATACTTCTCAAACTTTTAGAAGTAGTCTGAAAAATGAAAATTAACAATATGTACTAGTTAGACAATTCCATACACACACTCACACGATAAACTAGAAAGGTATGTATTAAATGGGTAACTAGAAGATGGAAATAATCATAACCAGCAGAGTGAAACTAAATGAGGATTAACTACTACATGTCAACATAGCTGATGTTGACAAGATTACAAAATTGAATATTTACATGCAATTAAGATTTTATAAAAGAGATGCTGAACTGATAATAGTATCAAAGACATGCAGGTCACGAATTATGGAGATTTTATGTTGTTGAAAATACTTCTCAAACTTTTAGAAGTAGTCTGAAAAATGAAAATTAACAATATGTACTAGTTAGACAATTCCATACACACACTCACACTATATTCCAAACATGAAGCTCAGCCACAAGGCCTTCACTTTAGCTTCATGAAGCTCAGCCACGGATGCCTTTTAAAGCTTCATCTGTTTAATCATGTCATTGGCTAACTCAAGCGACTTCTATAAGTTATCTCTCATCGTGGTCAGGTCAACTATCTCTCACCACGGATGTTGAAGGATTTAAAAGTATATGAATATGATGAATTATGTCTGTGGTTTTAGGTTATACATGTCAACATAGCTTATGTTGACAAGATTGAAAAATTGAATATTTACTTGTAATTAAGATTTTATAAAAGAGATGTTGAACTGATAATAGTATCAAAGACATACTGGTCTCGAATACTGGAGATTTTATGTTGTTGAAAATACTGCTCAATCTTTCCATTCACTTTCTTGGGTAGTTTGGGCGCTCCCCAATCGGTCTTGAAGGCATACTTAAATTTTGTTAACAATGAATGGGGGGGTAAGCAGGCCTGGTGGGAAGGAAAGCCTTCTGTAGTGGGGCTCGCGAATCAGGGGATCAAGGCATTGGAGCGTGGTTGATTGGGTGGTTCAAAATTGCATGTGGAGTTATGGATGGCCGTCTTACCAAACAATAATTGGAAGCGTGGATGGCTCACTTTTCAAGGCCCGTCAAGGCATTATGTTTCCAGTGGAGGGTTGTCTCTTCCAACATAAGGGTTTTAGGCGCTTAAGGTTTGGTTAAGGGCTTCTCACAATTCTTTTGCGCCTAATATCTAGACGCAAGCCTTTAGGGCTGTGTACCGCTTAGGATTTTGGGCCAGCTCACCATGATATCGGTTTTGGGCTCCTGGGACATATCAAAGGCGGCCCAACAAGAACAACCCGTTAAAGAGCTCCAGAGAGGATCGGGGCTAACTTGCCACGTAAGACTGTGAAAGACGATGTTTTAACCAAGTCTTTACTGACTCCCGGGATAAGTTAGCTAGCTTTGCTATCACGATGTTACCTTTCTGCTACGTGTAACCAAATCTATTCAATGTCTCTAGACGTTTAGCATGGTTAGCCTATCTATTTTATAAAGGAGGCTTACTATAACTATTGTAACTCAACTTTTATCAATATACCACTCTTAGATCTCGTTTTGCACAACTTACTTAGTCTTAGGGTTCTTTTCAAGAACATCACACTATTAGATGGGAAACCAATCTGGCCCTAGCCCTACATAAATGACATTTCTTAATAGATTAGCCGCCATGGAATAAATGTATATTGTAGACTTTGACGTGGCAAGTGATTCATCAAAGAAGGAACAACGTCACCATAGCGAGCAACTTCGACCACAACATGAGCATGTATATATAAACATAAATTGGTCACCAAGAGAATGCAAGAGTGAAAGAAAGTGAAGCCACTCAAAAAAAAAAAAAAAAAAAGCTTCCTCAATCTTCTTTTCCTTTCTGATCTTGCTCGTTTTGATACCTCCTCCACTATCTTTCTTCAATACCCCACTCAAATTTCTCTCATCTTACCAACTCTGAACCCAATTAGAAAACAATCAAGTTCTTCTTCTAGTCTTTGCAAAACATGGCTACAGATATAGGAAGTTACAACAGCGGCAACATCACAATGGATCATTTCTCAGATCCATATAGTGAAGAACTCATGAAAGCACTTGAACCTTTCATGAAAACAGATTCTTCTTCTTCCACCTATCTCTCACCTGAACAATCACAATCACACTACCCTTCCATCTCCAAAAACAAAGTGACAGCCACTAAATCACATTAATTGTATACATTAGGCAATCAATTTACTGTATTTAATTATTTCAAATTTTTCACTTGAATCAAACAGAATAGCATTAGGTAAAAAATAATGCAAACATTGTCGCAAACATCCAAAATTCATTCATAAACCTGCAAAATTGGCGCACGCAGCGCACTTCAAAATGTCAAGATTACATAGCAACGCAAAACAAAGGAACATCACAGTCTTGGCCAAATTCTTAAAAAAAACACGAAAAACATAAAACAAAAACTAAAAGACAGCGACATCTTTAAATCTTTTCCTTCTTAACAGCTTTCAAAATCTTCTTGTTTCCGGCAGAACGACACTTCACATCAACATCAGGAGGGGAAGGGCGCTTGGTAGGAGGAGATGCTTCAGCAGAAGAATCAGCAACATCAATTCCATTATCAGTAGAAAGACTTGGACCAACAACCGCAGCAACAACCTCAGCATGAAGAGTCTATGAAAATAATTGAGAAACATTAAATTAAAACAATTAACGCCAGCGGATCATCAAATTCTTAAAAAATTCCTTATTAGAATATTTGACCTTAAGTTTCTCATTCCTATCTTCTTTCATGTTCTCCAATTTCACCTTCAGTTTCATCTTGCCAGAGGTAGAAGATTCAACTGACCCGCCAGATGCAGGAGAACCAACAACATTAACAGCAACATCACTCAAAGTCTACAAAAAAATAAACACGTTAGCATGGCTGCATAAACAACGGTAGATAATAAAGTGACAACTGCATAAACTAATTATGAATTACCTTCATCTTTTGCCCGCTCTCAGAAGAAGACCCAGCATAAGGTGTGAGGTTCTGAGAATCAGAACCCAAATCAACAACTTTTCCGGATGGCGGCTCAGTTGAGGGTACTTCAACAGCAACAGCGAAATCAGCGTTCAGATCCTAAAAGATCAAAAAGAGCTTATTTGGGTCAAAATCCAGAATTTTTATTGATTATAAAACAAATTTCATTAAAGTATGAGTTTTATAAAGAAACCTTAGACACTATTGGGTTCACACTTTCCTTCTTAACAGCAGAAGTTGGGGTAGCAAGAAATTCGAAAGGATCAGAACCATCATGGAAACGTATTAACCATAAATCGTCAAACACAGCAATGACGCATGAGTGAAATACACGCTGATAGAATTTTTCAATTATACCTCCGATGGGGGGAAGTTAGTGACAAACTGAGAAATAATATCAGTATCGGAACAAATCTTCTTAACACGATAGGAAGGCTCATATATGGAGTTTGAGCTATTTGACACTTCAATTTTGAATAGAAAAGTCCTGTCAATCAGTTCCAAAATTTCAGCCGGAACATTAGAAGCATCAAGTCCCTGAAAATGAAACATATACGTGGTTATTAAAAAGATAGAACATGGTTATTAAAAAAATATATAAAAACTTCAATGCATAGTGTGACACCCGGGGCTGACGAGGGCGGGGAGTGATCGCCGGTGCAATGAGGCACGGACAAGGAGCGGCTCCTGGCAGGCTTCTAGGCGGAGGGTCACAGGAATGAGCCGATCTCGCACCCGAACAAGAGGTATTCCGAGACTGTGTAGGGATGGACTATACAGTTGAGGAAGGCATATATGATTTGATTGTACTACCCATAACAACAAGTTGCAACTTCTTTTCGGGAGCCCAACTGATAAGAACTCCATGGTTAAGTGTGCTTGCCTTGGAGCAATATCGTGATGGGTGACCTCCTGGGAAGTTTTCCCGGGAAGTGCGCGAGTGAGGACAAAGCGCACTGAAAAGACTCGTGTTGTTACCGTGAGGCCAGTCGTCAGATCGGGATGTTACAAGTGGTATTAGAGCCAACCTCTCCCAGTACGGTGTGGTTCGAGGACGAACCAAGCGGAAGCTGGTGGGCCTGTGACACCCGGGGCTGACGAGGGCGGGGAGTGATCGCTGGTGCAATGAGGCACGGACAAGGAGCGGCTCCTGGCAGGCTTCTAGGCGGAGGGTCACAGGAATGAGCCGATCTCGCACCCGAACAAGAGGTATTCCGAGACTGTGTAGGGATGGACTATACAGTTGAGGAAGACATATATGATTTGATTGTACTACCCATAACAACAAGTTGCAACTTCTTTTCGGGAGCCCAACTGATAAGAACTCCATGGTTAAGTGTGCTTGCCTTGGAGCAATATCGTGATGGGTGACCTCCTGGGAAGTTTTCCCGGGAAGTGCGCGAGTGAGGACAAAGCGCACTGAAAAGACTCGTGTTGTTACCGTGAGGCCAGTCGTCAGATCGGGATGTTACACATAGAAGGTAAAAGAAAAAAGAATACTCACAGCTTTGTTAGAAGCATCAACTAATTCAGCACAACTCTTATTCAGCAAAGCAGAAGCCTCTTGATCAAACACCACAAAAGTAGCACTATCATTGGAATCCATGACTCGAAGTTGAATACGAAACTTGTACAATGGAGAAACAACATGTCGATTGCAAGCTTCACAAAAATACATTCCATCAGCAGGAAACACTTTCTTACTACACTTGCAAGCTGGATAATACCAGTCCATGCCATCAGAAATGTACTTCACAGTACCAAGGACAACACAGTACGATTTCTGGCACGAAATAAAAACAATGTTACAATCACAACCTCAACTAATAACAACATCAAGTAATAAGAACAAACATATGTATTATAACACTTAAAGATATACCTGAGCAAGATCCTTAATTTGCTGTATGGTTTTACCATCAGTTTGCCTCAATAAATCCTCTTCAACAGATATCCGACCAGAATCCTGAAGCTGACTCAGAACTTGAGACGCAGGATCATTCCTCTCGAAAAAACTACAAACAATAAGCAATAGATTAATTAACATGATTATGTAAATAAGCTAATCAAAATCCTTTTCAAAATTGTACCTTTCCCGAGTTTTGTTGGCCTCATCGAGCTGCGGATTAAACAAAATCTTTGTAGCACCATAAACATTCTGAATACTCCCCTTACCTACAGAAAAGTCACACATTATAGTAATGCACTTAGGGTTCGAAACCTAAATAAAAAAGATTAGATTTGTACCCTTGAAAGGCTTAATTTTAGCATAATGCACAACCACCACAGCATTAGTCATATTTCCAGATGAGAGATGACCCAAAATCTCAGCAACATATTTGCCAAAAAAAGCACATTCCATTCTAACACTGTAAAAAAATTTTAAATGTCAAAACGATAACATCTATAATAAAAAAGGAAACTTTGAAAATAACGAATATTATACAAAACATTTACCCATCCTGTTCAAGCTCAAGGGTGATCTTCTTCTGCCTAACACCATCTTTCTCAAACTCCTGCTCAGCACTTGCCCCAGTTAATATTCCAATAACATCTGCACAACATAAAAAAATAATTTTCAGACACAATTAGCTACGGCAAAGTAAAATCATATAATCATAGAAATGAAAATAACGGAAAGCATAGCTTTCAACCTATCAGGAAAGAAGTGTCGGGGTCATTGAATATGATTTCCGAAATGGGCATGAAAGAATATGGAGTTGGATTAATCTGAGTATTGGTAAGTACACGAACAGATGTATGAATCTGGAAATTGATCTTGTAGGGATGACGGGTTGTCCTAAAATCACGACCACACTTTCCAACCCCAAAAAAAGAGATTCGATAAACCCTATCCTCTGTTAACAGAGGTTGGAAACGATAAATCAAAGTCTTGCTGACGGTGGCGTGAATCTTGTCGCCATTGGAATCAAGCAGAACCATATCCATGGAAAATGGTAACTTCGAACCATACAGACTCGAGCTAACCCATAGACGCTCAACTTTGGAAACAATGTTCCATGTTTCTTTCGAAGGATTAAGGGCTGAGATTGTATCGACCTTTCTAGCCAAAGCCATTGGAAAATAAGAGCAAAAAGATTGATAAATAGGAAAACTGACGGTGATGGAATTGCAGTGAGAAAGGGGTATTTATAGCACACCATCGATAAAAAATAATGGAGAACGAAAATTTGAAATCAAATGCCAAGGGAAACGATTAGGTAGATAAGCCGGTGAAAAGCATTTAGGTTTAATTGCAGCTGCAAATAGAAAGCCAAAGCACGCATGAACATAAATTAGGGGAAAACGCCATATCCGATTGGTAAAGAGGGGCGGTGACGGATATTGGGAGAAAAAATTGGGATTACTTAATTTTTTAGGAGATTTTCAATTGGTCAATCGAAGCGGCAGCAATAAACACAGGAACTTGAGGAGGCAATCAAGAAAAAGAAGCCGGAATGGCACATGGAGGAACGGAAGGGAGTAGTGGAAAACTTGAACGCTTATTGGGTAAAAAGAAGGCAAGTGGAGCCCATGAAGCTCAAATGCATGAGAAGCCGACACGTAAGAGAGAAGGCATTGAGAGTCATTCTTAGAGCAGAATTTTTGTGGGAGTGACACATCAGCAGAGTCTCTCTCCTAGTGATTTTGTTTTATAAAGTATATAGATGATCAACATCCAAGTATTTGTAGGTTAACCTCCCAAGGGGTAAGTCATAAATACTTGACATCAAATTGACAGTTAATTAACTCCTAGTTTAGACACTTGATACTCGTCCTCAACTACTTATAACTGCTAGCTATTAACTAACTTGAAATATATACATAGACATGCAACCAGCTATAACTACTAATTATGAGTTAAAATAGTAACTTCTATTAATTGCAAGTTTTTTTTTTTTAAGTTTGTTATTAAACTGTCACCACTTTACTACATATCATCTTTGAGCTATACTCCCTGTCTCCCTCCCAGGGCGGAGAGAGGGGGATATAGTTGGGACGATGACCCCTCCAAGCTTTTCAATCTTGTGTACATATTATTCATATATATGTGAATTGTAGGAATTATTGTACAAACGCCATGTTTTTTATTCTTAGACTCTTTCTTTGATCTTGGCTCTCTGATCTCAAATTTCAATTTCTGCGACTTCTACCTTTGTTCATAATCTTCTGTTGTTTTAGATTTTTATATTAAAAACTTTTATTAATTTAAAAATTTAAAACTATTTATCTCCATCTCTTCCATGTAATTTAATTTTAACCTTAAATGACAAACAATATTTGGAATATATGGAGCATTATTCAACTAACCTTGTCATGGGCTCATGGCAGAGTTCAATTAACTTTTAACTTGTACCTAAGACAGGGATTTTTTACTTTCACTTAAAGACAACACATCTTAGGCTTCAAGAACTCTAGAACTCTTCATAATTGTCTCTTTCCGTTAAAATTTGATTTTTTTTTCGGTTACATATGAAAAAAAAAACAAGAGAAAAGCAAGAACGGAGGAAAAGAACTATCCAACACCATCCACAAGCAAGGCTTGGACCAAGCTTGAGGGTGGTTGACCCCATCTCCTGGGAGGTCCGTCGACGTTCGTCGCCGTGCAGGCAAGAGTGTCAGCTGCTGTGTTACGCTCCCTGGCAACCAAGGCCACCTTAGCTGTCCAGTCACGCTTGAGCAAGTCCTTAACTGAGGATAGCACATCTCTGTCCCAACACTGATCTACTGCAACTTTAGGTTGGAGAGCCTCCACCACACCAGTGCAATCTGTGAAGCACACCACATCGTGCACGCCTAGATCCCAGCAATGCTGCAAGCCAAGCTTCACAGCCTGAACCTCCGCCAAGAACGTCGTGCCCATCCCGAAACTTTAAAATAACGCCTAGAGTAAGGGTAACGCCTAGTGGGGGGTTTTTTTTTTGGAAATACCTAGTTGGGTTGTTTGACTTTTTATTTTATATTATGAATTTTAAAATATTTTTCAAAAACAATTTTTAAATTATTTTTTTTAAAAGAACAAATTGCTTGGACATGTTGATTTTATAAAAGCAACACAATGGTCAAATAATTAACGGTCAATCCATCGGTTAGCAATTAATTTACGACCAACCCACTAGCTAGCAGTTGATTATAGTCGATCGATCATCTAACAATTGATCCACTTAGCTAAAATTAGTTGATTAACACACCCTCAATTAACACTTGTTAGCCGAATTTCTTTATGTTTTTGGTGTCAACCTAACCTAATGAAATGTTTCACAACACTAAAATAATTATAATTATAATTTAAAAACCAAAAACAGATATAAGGATCTCTGAGATAAGAGTTTTCAGTTTTCAGTTTTCACACATCTTCAATAGTCACCAATCCATTCCACTGAGATTCTTGTCCTTGTTTTTTAGTTTATCTTCCCTTTTCAAAATACACTGTGCTAAGTACATTGTATATACTCCGTGCCCTCCTTTGACGTTACTTTGAAACTCCAACTCAAAACATAAACATTTGCCAGTTGTGGTTTGTTTGTTTGTTTCTCCGATTCTCTCTCCCCTCACACGCTCTCATTGTTATCCGTTGAGTTCTTCCCTTCGTCATTCATTCCTCAACAATAATGTTTGATTTTGGCGACGAGCTTATCTTACAGAGTTTCAGAATCCCATGGCTCATTTGGATTCAGCTCATCATAGTGTTGCTTCTTCTCCTTGCCTTCATCTTCTCCTTCACCATCTTTGCTTCTTCAGATCCCTCACCTGACACTGTTGCAGCAGCTTCTGCATCCACCATTCAACCCCTCGCCAACCATCATTCAACGGTCATAACCAACGCTCTACACAGCACCCGGGTATGTATACGAACACCCCATTTCAATTTCTCTTGTTTTTCTTCTACCCTTTTGGATTTTCATGCCTCTAATGCATAAAAGGTCGCATCTTGCTCCATCTCACTCTGAAATCTAGGATTTTAGCTTTACTGTATTGGTTTTTTTTCTTTTTTGAATTTGATGTCTTCTTACCGATTTCTTCTGTGAAATCTAGATGATGATATTAGTGTTTGTACTATTGTAATTGTCAATCTTAATCAAACCCTTCAATTTGTTTGTTTGTTGACCCCTGAGAGTTTGGTCTGTGATCTGGGAATGGTGGATTGAGCCACCGCCGCCACTGAAGTGGTCCTTTGACTTGTTGGTATGGTTAATAAAGTTGGAGACTTGGTATTGAATAAATGTTTCAATTCAGGAGATAGAAAGTAAATTGACTAAATCTTTTTTTATAAATATAATTTTGCAATTCATCTACTTTTGTACTTTGAGTTATAATTGCAGACCCATGCTTTTTTTTAGGTAGACAACAACCGAGAGAGAACTTTCTCACCCCTTTCATGAATTGAATTTTCTAAATTCTATTCCTACTACACCTTTTTCTTAAAAAAAAATGATAAGAAAAAAAGTGAGATAGGGAATGATATGAATTCTTGTCAATTTCTTGGAGGCTGTATTTGATTGACTTCCATCTTGTTTTCACCTTCAAAATTTATTTGTCATTTTCAAACTGTGACCATACATTGTAAAGGTTATGTTTGCATACCGGTTGTCATTAGTGCAAGCATAAAATATGAATGAAACTCTTTTTATGAATTAGAATCAAAGTCCATTAACCACTTCGCTAAGTGGCGGAGGGAGGGGGGGACACCCGTGTCATGGCCCCCCAAGCTTTTCACTTTTGGTTTTTTAACACATGATATGTATGTGAGTTATATAAGTCATTGTAGGTCTACCATATTCTTTTAACCTTGGCCCCTCCTATTTGATCTTGCCCCCCCGTAGTCTCAAATTCCTGCTGCCATTTGTTCACTTCCATAGTCATCTGATCTGCTTGAGGCCTTCAACCAAAGAGATTCTTGCATCTTTACTTCTATTCAACAACAGGTTTTGAATTCTATCCAACAATATTAGTCAGAATTCCATCCAAATTCTAACCATCCAATTGTTGTTGAGAAGTATTTGACTAATTGTTAACGATGTAAGTGTTGGATCTCCCTATGACCCTATCAGGGGGAAAATGTCGGTTGCAACTTAATCATTTAATGTTTGGTATTGTGTCTTCAATCATCAGGGTTTATAAGGTTCTTTTTATGTATAATTGAACTTGTTCTGGAAGTTGAATAATTGTATTTCTTTCATTAGTCAACAGGAGGGGATTGTTGGTTTGTTGTTGAATTTGCTAAAGCACAAAAGTCACCACTGTATTATTTGTATTGTTGCTCAATAACAAATGCAGACATCTATTTTATCAATTTTGTTGAAGTGATAACTTACCTCAATTTTTCGCTTTGAACCCATGCGTCATGTTGTAATTGAAAAACAGAGAAAACAGCATGTATAGAAATGTGTATGTTTTATCGTATGTTAAATCCCAATAAGTAGGAAATCCATGTCCACTTGTCATGAACTTCATGTTGATCAATTTTAGCTGCATTTAGAAGTGTTTATTTGGGTTTATCTAATAGTATAAACAGTTACAAAAATGTCCAGCTATAAAAATAGTTTATAACCTACTACAAGTTCTTTTAAGTTTATTTTTATAGGCTCTTCATTTTAACTTATGATTAAGGTCTTATATCTGCTTATAAGCTAAAGCTTCTTGAATAACCTTATAAATAAGTGCTTACATGATAAGTGCTTATTGCTTAAGCTGCTAACTGATAGAGTATTTTGGCATGCAGGGGGTAGAGAACCTAAGTGTTAAAGGCGAGATAGTAGCAAGAAGTGCAAGCAGAGGGATAGTGAGAGAAGAGGTTGCAGTAGCAGCAGAAGGAGAGGCTTCTTCACCACTTTATTTTCTCCACCCTTGCTATTATTTCAAATTAGCCAGAGTTGCATTTCTGAAATGTCTTGGCCTGGATTCTTCGTCTGAATCTGATGAGAATCCTCCTCCACCAACCCAAAAGCATATGAAAAGGAAAGAAAGTTGATCATGAAAACCATGTTCTCCTCATTTATGACAAAATATGAAAAAGAAAGTTTCTCATCATTCTCAACAGTTTCCTGAATTCATTTTCCTAATTCTTTAATTTTTTGGGCCCCAGCTTCTCCATGATTTGGCATTACAGAAGGAAGCTTCTGCTTTTATGGGGCAATGATTCGTCCATCAGACCATCACAAACTCAGCATAAAATTCTTACCAAGATAAAAAAGTGTGGCCCTCATCCACCATGGTCTCTAGTGGTTCATAGGTGGGCCACAATGTAAACAACTTGTGATTTTTTTTCTTAACCATAAGATATATGATTAATTTTTTTGAATGAGTCAATTATTCAAATGCTGACAAATAAAAACCTCAAATTATAAAGTTAACCTCATGTCACCACTTCTCATCACTTCTTAGACACCACCATCAATCTCATGTCCACCTCGGTCAAATTGCCCTCTAAAGGTGGTTGTCGATAAAAGGTCTCCTTCAACCTACACCCCATTTTCGGGCTTTGATCCTCAAACAATGGATAGTTAACCTCATGTCACCATTTCTCATCACTTCTTAGACACCACCATCAATCTCATGTCCACCTCGGTCAAATTGCTCTCTTGCAGGATCCACTGCCAAACAAGATCAATCACTTGGCTTAACTGGCAAAGGGGGGACCTAAACCACTCACCTGAAAGGCTGAAACCACCACCAAACCCCAGTGCCGGCCACCATCTAAACCAAATTGATCCATAACCAAGCTAGTATCTCAGCCACAAGGTCCATAACCATATTCCACATTGAGATCAAAACACCTTAAGCCATTAACTTCCCAAATCCATCATTTTCCGACAACCTACCTTTAACATCCACTGGATCAACCACCTTACCACAACTCTGCAACCAATTTCATGCCACACCATAACCTCATGCCAAACCTAGACGTTGTCCAGCCCCTACCTTTAGGCCAACCACTGCCACAACGAATGATATATATGATATATATGATCTAGCTTGAGGGGGGAAAGTGTTAGATATTGTTAAATATCTTAGAGACTACAGTCAGCCACCGCCGCCGGATTCCAAGCCATGCGCCTCCCATCTCTCTGCGTGTGAAGTCCACGCGCCTCTATCTCCGCTGCTTTGTTCTCGCTGGTTCTCTTTGTGTATCAGCCAGGTTGCGCCGCTCTCTCCGCTGCTTTGTTCTCGCTGGTCCTCTTTGTGTATCAGCCAGGTTTGGTTTTAAGGATCCTCTGTTTTGACGTGTGTTGTGCCATCTCTCATTGTTGGCCAAGTTTGGTTTGGTTTGGTTTGGTTTGGTTTGGTTTGGTTTGGTTTGGTTTGATTTAGTTTGGTTTAGAGTTTTAACTCTGTTTTGACGCTCAGATCCGCATTGGTTTTTGAGACTTGAGTTGTTGTTTGCGTCTCATTGTTCGAGATGCTCTTATTATATTGATCTTGGCTGATTTTATGCAATTTGGTTTTAAAGGTGACAATGTCACCTTCGTTTGTTTTGTCTCGATTGTTTGGTTTTCTAGTTGTTTGGTTTTCTGGTTTTAGGGCTTCAGCTGCGGGTTGCGCGGGCCCACTCTCTAATGTTTGAGAGTTGTCTGTGTCAAAGTTGACACCATTGTTTGTCTTAGAAGCCATCAATCGATCGACCTCAAGTGTGTTTTATTTCTGTGTGGTTGTTGTTGGGGAGTTGTTGCTTCAGCCTTTGTTTTCTGGCGTATTGTTGCTGGTTTTTCGCCCTTATTTGCTGGCTCAGCTACCCTACGACACTTCAGAAGAATTGGTTTTTGTCTTGCATCAATTTCAGCCAGATCAAGTATGAGAAGTTATCTCTTGCCTGCCCGTGAATTTTGCAGAAGTTCGAAAGATTATTCAATTTGAAGTATGAGAAGTTGTCTTTTGCCGCCACGGATTTACTAGAAGTTTAAAAAGTTATTCAATTCAGAGATTCGCCAAGACCGTCATTGTTAAGGGATATCTATTAAGATAATTTTCTTTTTGGGTTTGATTTGTTACAAGCTTAAAGCTAAGTAAGCTTTAGCTTGAGGGGGAGTGTTGAATATCTATTAAGATTTAGTTTATAATTAGTCTTGTCTCATTGAGATATAGTTTAAATTTGTTTCTCTATCTTAGATTAGTATATCTTAGATTAGTATCTATTTAAATAGAGATGATATCTATTTAAATAGAGATAGGTTTAGATAGATTTAATTTCTTTTTATCTCTTTGTTAGTCTATATATATTGTAGTTTTCAGTCAAGTATTAATCAATGAAATACAAGTATTATTTTATCAAATTCAAGTCTATGTATTGTAGTGTTATATGCTTAAGCATTGTAGTATTGCTCTTTTGTGCTTATCTAGAAGTTTGTGTTCCCTGTTTGCTTGTTGATGTAAGTGCCATTTTGGATGCATTGAAGGCTTTAATCTAAATGACTCTTGACAAGGAAAAATAAATAAATAACAACAATAAAAGTGCAATTTCTGATACTGTTCTGTTGTTTTATGCAGAGATAGCTACAAAACGGGGCCAAAGAGATGTGTTAGATTTGTCTCCAACTGCAATTGCAATTGAGGTCTTCAGCAATTTCTGTCTCATGCCCTTGCAGTTGTAACTCCATTTTAGTTTGTTTACTTAGTATATGTTTGGTTTAGCATAGATGCAAACACAAATTTGATTTCACGTATCTCAATTTTACATTCAACACGATTGAGTTCAACAGAAATCCAAACATACACTTATGGGCAAACTGAAATATTCGTTGACGCTTATGTTGAATATAAATTTTGTATATTTGATGCATATCTAATGTATCCCTTTGTATCTGGCAGGCACTAGAGCAAATTGACACTTTTTTGAAGGGTGAAGATGGCCGTTATGCAGGATGCTAGTACAATATTTGGACGCAAGCATGTTTTGATTGTTTATATTTTTCTCTTCAATTTGTAATTTGCTCACGCTGTTGTGCAGTGTCTTTTGTGTGGATAAATAAAAATAAGAATAAAGCAACATGGCACATGTTGTTTATGTATAATTTGTGCTGGCAAATTAAGCATAATTTGACAGCCAATAGCAACCTTATTTGAGTTATACATTTTTGTTTCATTGTTGATGTATATACTTTGCTATACAATGTGTTTGTTGTAATTCAAGTTCGTTGATCAATTTGTGTGCTTTCATTTTAGAGATTGAATGTTCAAAAATGTAAAGTGATATTATTATATTTTTAAATCTACTATGCGCATGTTTAGAAATCCTTCTACCATTCATTTTAAAATCCAAATTATCATGTAAATAGCTTTTGGTAAAGTTAAAAACATACTTGAAAACTTACATTCGTCTCATGGTAAAATGTATATTTCCCATCTCGCATGATACCAAGTTACCAACAATGCTTACAGTAGAATCTATTTTAATTTGTGCACACTATTTGATGTGTATGAAGTTGAACAAATAGTTGTTTTTTAAGGTTGATTCAATTCGTCTAACCACATGCTATTGCATTCGCCCACTAGCGCAACCCTCGCATCGGCAGTGAGAATTAAGCACACAAATTTCTTAAGGGAAGAAGTACTTCATTCTTACCAACTGAGCCAACATGTGTTTGGTTAGAAAGTTGTTTATTAATCACTGGACTAAAATACCATAATTAATATTTATATATCATTTGTTCTTCTCCATTCTTTACAACTAAATCACATTAATCAATAAAATAGATATGTGATTGGTTAAAATATGATGTAATAGGTGAGACAATTTATTATTAAAATAATTTTAAATCACTTATTTATAGTTTACTATTGTAATAATTTGCGTCAAGTTGAGATGGCCGAGTTGGTCTAAGGCGCCAGATTAAGGTTCTGGTCCGAAAGGGCGTGGGTTCAAATCCCACTCTCAACATTTATTTTTATTTTTGTAATTCCCTTTCCTTTGTCCTATCTAGTCTTATCTGCTTCAAGCTCCAGCATCCAATAATCAAACAACAACTAGAAAAAAACAGATAGCAAGGATAATCTGGGTAACAAACATGGCTTACTCATTATCCCTGCCCAAACCATGCTACTCCCAGAACTTCCATTATCACCATCAAAGATGCTTCAAGATCAACCTCCCCAAATGGACCACTAGAGCTTCCTCTGCTGCCCCTGGTGTTGAACTCAACACTCTTGAATCTGCCATTGCCAAGGTTTTAGCACCAATTTGTTGTTCCTGCTTTTCATACTAAGGACATAACATGATTGGATTAGCTTCTTTTTCCTAAAAATCATTTTTGACACTTAGAAGTTGTAATTTTTTTATAAACATGAACTTGTTATCAGCTGAATAATGTAATTGAGCAGCAAAATATTTCTTCTTTGAATCCATGTCAATAAGATATGATGTTGTGCTTAAGAACAATGGAGATTTCTGAAAATTGACTTAAAGTTAGATTCTTTGGCCTCTTACCTATGACCCCATTAGAGTATTCACAATCTAGTGATTTAACTTAGAGTTGTATGAATATTTTTGAACAGAAAGATAGCAATGCTGTTAAAGAAGCACTTGATCAGCTGAGTGAAGGTGGTTGGGCCAAGAAATGGGGTTCACAGCCATATGTTTCACGTCGTACGGTCAGTGTCCATTATCAACTGTGAAGTTCTGGGGAAGTGCCACCAACTATAGCATTCTTGGACATAGCTATAGCATCATGTATACTTGTTCAGTGCTTCCAGTTCCAGTATTTAATTCAATGTGTAAGCTTCATCATACATATAAATTTTGACCTTTCAAAATTTGTGCTACCAGACATCACTTAGAGAGCTGACAACTCTGGGAATTAAAAATGCTGAGAACCTTGCAATTCCTAGTGTCAGAAATGATGTGAGTTTCAGAATTTTTATCTTATTTGTGTATCTTGTGGAATGAGTAGTACTTTTTAGTCTGCAATTTGTAAATCTCTTAAATCTTGATTATTGAGAACTTAACATTTGAATTTTCTTGTAAGAATTCTAGAAAAATGAGTTTGTTCCAAGTCCAACAAGTAACATTAATCTTTGATGGTGCAGGCAGCTTTTCTCTTTACTGTTGTTGGAACAACTGGATTTTTGGGTATTCTGACTGGTCAGCTTCCCGGGGTAGGGTATCCCTTGCACACTTCTATCTTGCTATGTATGTCTGTTTAACTTCGATTTTAGATCAGTTTATTTTCCCTCATAATCAATTTTGATACCCAAAGGTTCTTCTCAGAATTGATTTTGGTTTTAGAATCAATTGCAGAAGGACTTCCAAACGTGCTAAAAGGCTTTTTTTGTAAATGCGGATATGGCATTCCATTTGGTTTATAGACTTGTAATTTGTTCCTGCATTACTAATATGAATTATTGAGGAAACGCAATATGATTGGAGTTTCATGTAGGATGTATTGTTTTATGGATTATAATTTCTGTCTTGGTTATCAAAGAGCAGCCACAGTGGTTGATTTAGCAATTCTTTCCTTTTCTACATATCAGGATTCTGTGTTTATTTAGTTGTTTAGAATTGTCTCCTCTTCTAAGTTGGCAAACTCATGCATTCAGATTATGACTTTTATGTATTAGATAGAAGCTTAAGGCCATGCTTGGTTGAGTAGTAGAAAGTGAAAAATTTGGAATAGAAGTCCTTTAACATTTGCTTCTTATAGCTAAATTGAAACAACAAATAGAAAGTGGGAAAAAGATTTGGTGATAATAATTTACCTGTTTTTTATATTTGCCTGTTAATTCTGATTAATGCTTGCTGACTCATGTAGGATTGGGGCTTTTTTGTACCATACTTGATTGGAAGTATATCCCTAGTGGTTTTAGCTGTGGGTAGCATATCCCCTGGGTAAGTGTATGTTTGGAAACTCTTCTACAATTGATTATGAAGTCAAAATCAATTTTAGGGAAGCTTCTGTGAGTAGCTTTAGTGTTTGATTTAGCATTAATTTTAACATATGCATGTAGGCTTCTCCAAGCAGCTATTGGCAGCTTTTCAACAGTTTTTCCTGATTATCAAGAGAGGATTGCTAGACATGAAGCAGCACACTTTTTGAGTACTGCCCTTTTTTTGGCTGATTTACATTTACATATCAGTTGTGACTTTTCATGTACTCTAGCTCAGCTTCTGTTTGGTTTATTTGTGCATTTTAGTTGCTTATCTGCTTGGTGTACCCATTTTGGGGTATTCGCTGGATATTGGGAAAGAGCATGTCAATCTCATTGATCAGAGGCTTGAAAAGCTTATCTATAGTGGCCAGCTTGATGCTAAAGAGATAGATAGGTATTCACCAGACAACTTTCATTAGTTTTATTCAATGTGGAAGAAAAAAGCCATGATGACAACAAATACTTTTTAAAGAACCATGTACTTCTTCGGTGTCAAAAACAATTCAGACCGGTAAGTAGCTTCTAGATATCAGAATTGATTCTAATGAAAGAGGAGCTGACCCAAAACATGATTTGTAAAAGAAACATGCGTTTGCAACTACAATACTTTTGTGTAGAACTAGGTAAAGTTGTTACTCATTGCCTCTTTTTTAGATTGGCTGTTGTGTCAATGGCTGGACTGGCAGCAGAAGGTTTAATATATGACAAGGTGATTGGTCAATCAGCTGATCTTTTCACTCTCCAGGTTTGAGATCTCTATTTGGAAAACTTTTCACTCTCCATAATATATGTCATGTTTTGAATTTTTCATTTCAGTGACAATAAAAGGGTAGCACTGACACAGCCCTCTCAATTTTTGTAAGGTGTTGATATTATACTACTCAGCAATATCATCTCATAACTTTTTTTCTTTTCCTGCAGAGATTTATAAACAGAACCAAGCCTCAACTCAGCAAAGATCAGCAACAAAATCTGACTAGATGGGCAGTATGTTCTTCTAACACAAAGCCATGCCCAAAATAGCACTCATTGAACAGTTTGATTTGTACCAGGAAACCATGCATCCCCAAGTTTATTCATTTTTTTTTTGCTATGCTTGCAGGTTATGTTTGCTGCTAGTCTCTTGAAAAATAACAAGGAGAGTCATGAAGCCTTGATGGCATCAATGACAAAGAAGGCAAGTGTAGTGGAGTGCATTCAAACAATCGAAAGTGTTGCAGCAGAGTTCAACATTAAATATTAAACTGCTTTAAGCCATGACATACAATACAATGTCTTATATAAAAATTACAACATTGGATCTTCTTCTTGTTCATACAAATGGATGACCCAAGTTTGTTTCAACTCTCAAATATTCAACTTCCATATACAATAGACTTTTCACTTCACTCACATCCCCCCTAAGTGTATCTAATTTTCTTCTAATACATATAGCATATCTAGATCAGCTTCTATTTCCTCAGAATCTCGAATCTCGAGTCGGAAGCTACACACATAACCTTCCACATAGTTGATCACGACTTTAAAATCAATTATAGAAAGATTTCCGAACATTAGCAATGGCATTGGCTTCACTTCAGAGTTCATCAGACCAATCACTAGGTTCACTTTCATAGAACAAACCATCAACGATTTGGTCAATGAGGGAATCAATGAAGGCATTGTAGCTCAAATTGAAGATGCTACCAACTCTGTTTCGGGCACTCGAAAACCAAGCAAAAACCGCCGCCAGAGTCACCGCAGCCAAACACACCCCACCGGCCTCCGCAATCCCCGCCACGTCCATCTTCCTAAACACCGAGCTCCCCGTCACGATCTCCACCGTCACCGTCGCCGCAAACACCATCTGCGCGCCAAATCCAACAAAATCACTCAATCAAAACATCACCAAAAATAAAAATAAAACTAAAAAAATTGATTTATGGTTTTGGCGGTTACCATGGCGAGTCGACCGGAGATGATTTCGAAATCCTGGCTCTTCTTGGAGCTTTCGATGTAGTCGGAGAGCGTGGCGAAGAACGGTGACACGTCATCGGCGAGGTTGATGGCGTTCTTGTTGATGACTCGATCGGGACCGTAGGATCTGAGAGTGCAGAGGCGCGGTTGCAGGACGATGTTTGAGTTTCCGGTTTGATCGGATTCCACCGGTTTGGCCCGGGGGATCGAGAGCTGAACCGGACCGGGCTGGTTTCTCGGTCGAGCCGCCGCGGGTTTTGCCTGCCGGAGGTTGCAGTGCGCAACACGCGAAACTGATGCCATGAGAGAGAGATTTGGGAGATTGAGAATGGAGAGGAGAGAAAGTGTTTGATGGAGAGGGAAGAGTTGAAGAAGGTACAAGGGTGTGGGACACGGACACGGTGGTTACTACTACGTGTCTAGTGCTATGTTCGGTAACGTTGTTTTCAGTTGTCGACACCGGTGAGTGTTGTTCTAGGAAAGCGCGGGGTGTGGGAGATACATTGGATACGTAGCACTCAAGAGGATCATATATAAATAAAGGGGTTGTCTAAATGACCCATGTTGAAATTTGGGTTAAATAACTCATTGTCTAGGTGTACCAATCACATTTAAGATAATTGATTGAGTTTTTATATTTTATTTATTAATTTATTTAGGAATAAATATGTTTTTGGTCCATAATTTATACAAATGAATCTATAATGCTACCTGAAAAATAAAAACAGGTTTTAGTCCTTAAAATTATTTTTCACATCTATTTCAGTCCCTCCAAAATTTCTTCCACTAAATTTAGTCCTCTCCCCTCATAATTATTTCAAAACCTAGAATTTTATATATCCCAAAACTCAAAGAACGCAGCCATGGGATTCTCAGATCACTTGGTTTCATGTTGTTGTGTTCTTCAAATTTAAATATATAGAATAATGAATTTGGCAAATCTATTCGTTTTATTTTGCGTTATCTTGCTATGTATTTCTTCGTTACTGTAGGTGAGCCTTGGGCCACCGTTTGATGTTTTCTGTTCTTTATTTGAATAATATTTGTCTTTCAACAAAAATGAATTCATATAACCTGCGTAGGACCAAAAAATGGCTTCCTATACCATATGCAAAAATGGAAACGTGGAGTTATTCCTGTACAATATGAAATAATTATGAACGAAAGAGGGCTAAATTTGATGGGAGAAATTTTAAAGGGATCAAAATTGTCACGTATGTTTTATGATATCATAAGGACCATTTTAGATTAAATGTAATTTTTCAAGGACTAAAACTTTTGTGGTTTTTTTCAGGTACCATTTTATATTTATGTGTATGAGTGAGGGACTAAAAACATATTTAACTCTAAATATATTATAAATAAAATATAAAAAATTCAACTAATTTATCTTAAATGTGATTGGTCCACCTAGACAATGGATTATTTAACCCAAATTTTACTATGGGTCATTTAGACAACCCCATAAATAAATTACAAAAACTTTCTATTTGACTATTTACTTGTTTTTTTTTACGGTCAACTATTTATTTATTTATTTTACATCGGAAAGATAAATTGCACCCGTCAGAAATCGATCTCTGGAACTCTCCATACCCACTCATATGTCCCCCCAACTCCTACCACACAACTTGAGCTATCATACGGGACAAGACAAGTCAACTATTTATTTGTTAAAGGAAAATGTATTTTGTACATTTTTTAATAGAATTCAAACATGCCACTTTTTATTTGACTTTTGTGCAAAATCGGGATAATGTTCAATAAACCATCGGTGATGCAATATTAATATATGGTGACTTGGTTGTTGGAGGAAGAACCGCGGTTAGAAATTTGAACGTAGAGGTATACTCGTGGTTGAAACCTGATTGGACTAATAGGTTATATCTACGTTCTATTGTCTTTATTAATTATAAGCATTTTACTTGCGTCAAGCACGTGCAAACAAATCTAGAAGGTCGGAATCACTTGCTTTAGACCATATACAATGGTTAAACAAAAAATGTTTTGTTTAACCCTTTTCTACCCCACTTTTTCTCTTCCCAACACTCCACATCATCTTCTCTCTCCAATTCAACAAACTTTCAACAATTACCCACTCCAATGGTTTTACTTAACTCTCAACACCCTACCCCACCACTCACCACTCACCCTACCCCACCACTTTTTATTACACATTTTTATTTAATTTTATATTTTTGTTTTTATAATTACATAAAATTACAATTATCGATTTAAATTAAATTAAAATAATAAACACTTAACAATATTTTTTTTAAATATAGACTATAATTTTAATACAAATGCTAATAGATAGATAAATAAGATGGTGAGAGAGTGAAAAAACTTGGTTTTTTTTTCTGTGTCCAAATCAAACGAACCAAGTCTCTATTTATAGAGAAAAAAAATCATGAATTTTGGTATAATTTTTTTTCAGAAAATATTTTTTTTGATGAAATAATTGAGTTCAAAAGATAAGGAAAAAACGAAATCCGGACTGACCAACCAGAGGAAGCCACGTGGCAGGGGAGGAGAAAAAGTCGTTTCTCTCTCCTGCACTTGTCTGCGCGTGTTGCACACGCGCCTGCGGTGGCCACTGGCCTCGCGCCACGTGGCACACCGCAGGCTCTTTAAACATGTTGAATATTTTCAACAATTTGACACTCTCTCTCCCCTTTCAACCAATTTCAACAAACCATCAAACCTATTAAACAACTTTCAACAACATCAAACACCTCATTCAACCATCCATTGTGAATGGTCTTAGATGTTGTGAAGTTAAATGTCGATGGATCTTCGAGAGGTGACCTAAGAGAAAGTGGAATATGAGATATTTTTTGAAACAATTGAAAAATAGTGATACTTCTCCTCCGAACCAATCGGCTAGTTTGTGGGCATTTGAAGCATAAATAATGGCAATTATGATTTTTTTTGTTATTTTGCAGACAATTTCATGTAAATAATGTTATTGTTGAGAGTGATTCCTCACTTGTCGTTGACTGGACAAATAAAATAAATTCACCCAAAAAAACTCTTAAAATAGCTAAACCAAGGGAAAAAAATCTAATGTGTTGAGGTGGTGCGTGTAATTAGAGAAAAGAATATGTTGGCAGATTATCTTGTTAAGCATGGTGTTGATAAGAAGGTCAATCTAATCGATGGACATTTTATTGATTTTTCTATCCTGGTCTAAATCTATATGGCTTACTTGAGGGGATGTTCACAATGCCTCTTTAATTGCTTGATTGAATGAATATATGTTTTGTTTTGCTTACAAGAAAAAAGTGAAAAAACTATCCATTGTTTGGGATGTGGTTTCATTTGATACTATAAATGAAACAAGTATTTAACCACCACGGACAAGACAATATGCTACTTTTCAAAGAGGCTTTTAAGTGGATGAGAAAGTAGATTCATTCATTTGGGTTGTTGGAAAAAGAATGAAGATATCAAGATCTTGTCATAAAGCAAAATGAAAATCTATAATGATTACATTTAAGTTTGAAAAGAATGATTAATAGCTATAACATATAGAGACTCTAACATATATACATATACATGTATGATATTAGGAAGTAAGAAAATTATTTCTATATATGGTGATTTTTTAGATTCTAATGTTAGTTTGGTTTAATTTTGGATGATGTTTGATTTTACAATGGAAGCACAGAGGCATAATTGAATTGTTACCTAAGGATTCGCTTATTTAAGTACCAATATTGAAACTGGATTGAAGTTTAGAAAAGCATGGAAAGAAGTGTTTAAACTATATATAGTAAATCTCTTTATTTGTAGTATGATCAACATCCAAGTATTTGTAGGTTAACCTCCCAAGGGCTAAGTCATAAATACTTGACATCAAATTGACAGTTAATTAACTCCTAGCTTAGACACTTGATACACGTCCTCAACTACTTATAACTGCTAGCTATTAACTAACTTGAAATATATTACATAGACATGCAACCACCTATAACTACTAATTATGAGTTAAAATAGTAACTTCTATTAATTGCAAGTTTTTTTTTTTAAGTTTGTTATTAAACTGTCACCACTTTACTACATATCATCTTTGAGCTATACTCCCTGTCTCCCTCCCAAGGCGGAGAGAGGGGGATATAGTTGGGACCATGACCCCTCCAAACTTTTCAATCTTGTGTACATATTATTCATATATATGTGAATTGTAGGAATTATTGTACAAATGCCATGTTTTTTATTCTTAGCCTCTTTCTTTGATCTTGGCTCCTCTGACCTCAAATTTCAATTTCTGCGACTTCTACCTTTGTTCATAATCTTTTGTTGTTTTAGATTTTTATATTAAAAACTTTTATTAATTTAAAAATTTAAAACTATTTATCTCCATCTCTTCCATGTAATTTAATTTTAAACTTAAATGACAAACAATATTTGGAATATATGGAGCATTATTCAACTAACCTTGTCATGGGCTCATGGCAGAGTTCAATTAACTTTTAACTTGTACCTAAGACAGGGATTTTTTACTTTCACTTACGCTATGTTTGGTATCAGTGACTTTGAAGAGAGAGATGTCCAAGAGAGAACTTGACAAGAAAGAAGGATTCTACCTCCGTTTGGTTCCATTTACTGTAGCGAAGAGAGAACTAGCACATGTTAGAAAATACACTTTTTGGGGTCTGCTTAAAAATCGAAGAGATGGGAAGAGCCTTGACAACTTTGTTTCTTTTCCTTACTTATCCCTGTAAAGTGGTTCTTAAATTGTCAGTATCTAGGATACAAGTGTCTTTTGAATTTTTTTTTCTTTATCTAATAATTATTATCCACCTCATTCTCTCTTCTTTATCTCTCTTCTATTTTTATCATACCAAACAATTTATAAATCCACTCTATTTCTCACATATTTCTCTCTACTCAACTTCTCTCTTCTCTACTCTCTCTTCTCTATCTCTCTCTTCTCTACCAAACAGAGTGTTAAAGACAGCACATCTTAGGCTTCAAGAACTCTAGAACTCTTCAGAATTGTCTCTTTCCGTTAAAATTTGATATGGCAACCATAAACTTCATTTTCAACATTTACGCTATGTTTGGTATCAGTGACTTTGAAGAGAGAGATGTCCAAGAGAGAACTTGACAAGAAAGAAGGATTCTACCTCTGTTTGGTTCCATTTACTGTAGCGAAGAGAGAACTAGCACATGTTAGAAAATACACTTTTTGGGGTCTGCTTAAAAATCGAAGAGATGGGAAGAGCCTTGACAACTTTGTTTCTTTTCCTTATTTATCCCTGTAAAGTGGTTCTTAAATTGTCAGTATCTAGGATACAAGTGTCTTTTGAAAAAAAAAATATTTTTTTCTTTATCAAATAATTATTATCCACCTCATTCTCTCTTCTCTATCTCTCTTCTATTTTTATCATACCAAACAATCTATAAATCCACTATATTTCTCACATATTTCTCTCTACTCAACTTCTCTCTTCTCTACTCTCTCTTCTCTATCTCTCTCTTCTCTACCAAACAGTGTGTTAAAGACAACACATCTTAGCTTCAAGAACTCTAGAACTCTTCAGAATTGTCTCTTTTCGTTAAAATTTGATATGGCAACCATAAACTTCATTTTCAACATTTACGCTATGTTTGGTATCAGTGACTTTGAAGAGAGAGATGCCCAAGAGATAACTTGACAAGAAAGAAGGATTTTACCTCCGTTTGGTTCCATTTACTGTAGCGAAGAGAGAACTAGCACATGTTAGAAAATACACTTTTTGGGGTCTGCTTAAAAATCGAAGAGATGGGAAGAACCTTGACAACTTTGTTTCTTTTCCTTATTTATCCCTGTAAAGTGGTTCTTAAATTGTCAGTATCTAGGATACAAGTGTCTTTTGAAATTTTTTTTTTTTTCTTTATCTAATAATTATTATTCACCTCATTCTCTCTTCTATTTTTATCATACCATACAATCTATAAATCAACTTTATTTCTCACCTATTTCTCTCTACTCAACTTCTTTCTTCTCTACTCTCTCTTCTCTATCTCTCTCTTCTCTACCAAACAGAGTGCTAGTGAAACTTTAAAATAATGCCTAGAGTAAGGGTAATGCCTAGTGGGATTTTTCTTTTGAAATACTAGTTGGGTTGTTTGACTTTTTATTTTATTTTATGAATTTTAAAATATTTTTCAGAAACAATTATTAAATTAGTTTTTTTTAAAAGAACAAATTGCTTGGACATGTTGATTTTATAAAAGCAACACAATGGTCAAATATTTGAATTTAGATAACGATCAATATAGTTAATTCCCTCACTTGGATAGTTGCTTGAGGAAAAAACTTTGTTTCTCAATATGAATTTTTAAGATACTTTAAAGAGCTTTTAGTTTCTGATTTATTGAGAAATTGGGAAGATTGGCATAAAGACAGTTGATAAAGCTGTAAAATTGAACTTTAAAGGTTAGAATGTAAGTAAAGGACAAAAAAATGGAAAACTGTAAAACACTACCACAAAAAGGGCATTGGGCAGCGGCTATGGGGTAGCGGTTCACTGTTTACCGCTACCCAAGCTTTTTATAGAAAAAAATAATATGAAAAGCAACTATTGTAACATTAAAAAAGAAAAGAAAAAATCAATCTTATAGTGAAACCGCTACCCAAGTAAAATTTCTCGGTGCTAGGTAGCGCTTACATTAACCGCTACCCAAATTGAACCTTTTTTTCCCTAATTTATCAAAACCCTACCTGGGAAATCCTTTTCCCTTTCCCTCTGTCGTGAACGCAATAACCCTTGCTCCCTGCCGTAACCGTCTCCGCATCTGAACCACAAGCCTTGACTGACTACTGCTCCCCTTCTGGCAGTGCTTGGTGCTCGACATGGGCGCAAGTTCTGCAAGTGACATCTCATTTTTCTTTCATCTTACCTTCTTTTTTTACTGGGGCTCGACGCTGAGTAATTTTAACATATAACGATGACTGTTGGGTGGATACCCCCATAGCTGGTCCTGTTTTCTGGGTTGGCTTGTTTGGTTGTCTCTATGTGAGGTTTCTTCTTACATTTTGTTACTGTCTTAATATGTTGATTCCAAATTGGGAAGCCCTTCTTGGGGATTTGGAGAATTTAATGCTGAGATGTTAGTTGACTGCTATTTGGATTTTATAGCAGATTTGAGCCTCATGAGTAAAGATTCATGTCTAGTGAGTTTCAACAGTGGAGTGCTACATTGAAAAGCTTTGAGTTCCTTGGGAGGTTGCTTAGTCATTGGAATGTAGGGAATTTGTAGTTGTTGTCTTATTCTCGTTCCTGCTTTTGGCATTATTTGGCTTCATTTTATGGCTATTTGAAGACTCTGTTGTGTTGGCTAGGAAACATTTAGGTGGCAGGCTCTTGTCTTACTGACTATGTCATTTTGTTTATTAGGATTATAGTTTTAAGTATTGTTGCAGGTGACTTATTAATATAGCTTTATTGTAGTTTTAGATCTGTATTGGGTTTGTAGTTTTCTATGAATTGCTAGTTATATTTGTATGTTTCTCATGCTTTTTTCTGCTTCTTGTATTGATTAGACACTGATGAAGAGTTGATGAATTGCAAGACCAAGTTTAAAAGAAAGGATTGCAATGTTGCAATGTTACAAAATAAGCAAGTTGGAAAGAGAGATGAATGACACCCAAAGTTCTTTCCTTAAGAAGATGATTCCATCTGGGAGATTAGCAAGCTACAAATAGAAGCAGAGGTAAATGAATTGATACACATGTTGCCTATACAGCTATACTGACATCCAGTCATGAGGAATGTTGTTTGTAATTTTGTCTCTAATTTGTATTGCAGGGTCACACGTCTTTGAAG
Organism: Lotus japonicus; assembly: GCF_012489685.1. Taxonomy (NCBI): domain Eukaryota; kingdom Viridiplantae; phylum Streptophyta; class Magnoliopsida; order Fabales; family Fabaceae; genus Lotus; species Lotus japonicus. The sequence continues at coordinate 77,957,185 of NC_080044.1, read as the reverse complement.
AATAAACGTGATTCCTCCATTCAAAATCTTTTAGCTAGGTATAACTTAGGGATGAATTTGTTCTTTTTGTAAACAAAACAAGTGTATTTGGATATCAGATTGAATTTGTTGTTTTGGTGCACAATTTTTAATTTTTCGGTTTCAGCACAATTATATGGATATTGAGTTGTTCTTTATTTAGTTTTCGATCTTACTGTTATATTTCACATTGGGTATCAAGGGTTAATTGGGTTCTGATTCATTTGCCTGCTTTTTTTATAAAAAAAAATAGAGTAAGGCAGCGGTTCCTGCCAAAAAAAAAAAGATGGGTAGCGGTTTTATGCCTATATGCGTAGCGGTTGAAAACCACTACCTATCTTTTAATGCGAAGCGGTCGCGGAACCGCTACCCATCTTTTTAATTGAGTAGCGGTTCATAACCGCTACCCAATTTTAGCAACGCTGAGTTTAGCATCACCCACTTAACCGCTACCCAACATTGAACATAACCGCTACCCAAGCCCTTTTTTGTGGTAGTGAAAATTGTATTGATTACAACAAATAAACCTCAAGTTGATTACAAGTTTACAACAATTATTATTTCAAAAGTTGTTCGATTCAAAAAAGTCCAAATAAGCTAATTGTTCAAAAACCTCAATCAACTAATTAACGGTCAATCCATCGGTTAACAATTAATTTACGACCAACCCACTAGCTAGCAGTTGATTATAGTCGATCGATCATCTAAGAATTGATCCACTTAGCTAAAATTAGCTGATTAACACACCCTCAATTAACACTTGTTAGCCGAATTTCTTTATGTTTTTGGTGTCAACCTAACCTAATGAAATGTTTCACAACACTAAAATAATTATAATTATAATTTAAAAACCAAAAACAGATATAAGGATCTCTGAGATAAGAGTTTTCAGTTTTCAGTTTTCACACATCTTCAATAGTCACCAATCCATTCCACTGAGATTCTTGTCCTTGTTTTTTAGTTTATCTTCCCTTTTCAAAATACACTGTGCTAAGTACATTGTATATACTCCGTGCCCTCCTTTGACGTTACTTTGAAACTCCAACTCAAAACATAAACATTTGCCAGTTGTGGTTTGTTTGTTTGTTTCTCCGATTCTCTCTCCCCTCACACGCTCTCATTGTTATCCGTTGAGTTCTTCCCTTCGTCATTCATTCCTCAACAATAATGTTTGATTTTGGCGACGAGCTTATCTTACAGAGTTTCAGAATCCCATGGCTCATTTGGATTCAGCTCATCATAGTGTTGCTTCTTCTCCTTGCCTTCATCTTCTCCTTCACCATCTTTGCTTCTTCAGATCCCTCACCTGACACTGTTGCAGCAGCTTCTGCATCCACCATTCAACCCCTCGCCAACCATCATTCAACGGTCATAACCAACGCTCTACACAGCACCCGGGTATGTATACGAACACCCCATTTCAATTTCTCTTGTTTTTCTTCTACCCTTTTGGATTTTCATGCCTCTAATGCATAAAAGGTCGCATCTTGCTCCATCTCACTCTGAAATCTAGGATTTTAGCTTTACTGTATTGGTTTTTTTTCTTTTTTGAATTTGATGTCTTCTTACCGATTTCTTCTGTGAAATCTAGATGATGATATTAGTGTTTGTACTATTGTAATTGTCAATCTTAATCAAACCCTTCAATTTGTTTGTTTGTTGACCCCTGAGAGTTTGGTCTGTGATCTGGGAATGGTGGATTGAGCCACCGCCGCCACTGAAGTGGTCCTTTGACTTGTTGGTATGGTTAATAAAGTTGGAGACTTGGTATTGAATAAATGTTTCAATTCAGGAGATAGAAAGTAAATTGACTAAATCTTTTTTTATAAATATAATTTTGCAATTCATCTACTTTTGTACTTTGAGTTATAATAGCAGACCCATGCTTTTTTTTAGGTAGACAACAACCGAGAGAGAACTTTCTCACCCCTTTCATGAATTGAATTTTCTAAATTCTATTCCTACTACACCTTTTTCTTAAAAAAAAATGATAAGAAAAAAAGTGAGATAGGGAATGATATGAATTCTTGTCAATTTCTTGGAGGCTGTATTTGATTGACTTCCATCTTGTTTTCACCTTCAAAATTTATTTGTCATTTTCAAACTGTGACCATACATTGTAAAGGTTATGTTTGCATACCGGTTGTCATTAGTGCAAGCATAAAATATGAATGAAACTCTTTTTATGAATTAGAATCAAAGTCCATTAACCACTTCGCTAAGTGGCGGAGGGAGGGGGGGACACCCGTGTCATGGCCCCCAAGCTTTTCACTTTTGGTTTTTTAACACATGATATGTATGTGAGTTATATAAGTCATTGTAGGTCTACCATATTCTTTTAACCTTGGCCCCTCCTCTTTGATCTTGCCCCCCCTAGTCTCAAATTCCTGCTGCCATTTGTTCACTTCCATAGTCATCTGATCTGCTTGAGGCCTTCAACCAAAGAGATTCCTGCATCTTTACTTCTATTCAACAACAGGTTTTGAATTCTATCCAACAATATTAGTCAGAATTCCATCCAAATTCTAACCATCCAATTGTTGTTGAGAAGTATTTGACTAATTGTTAACGATGTAAGTGTTGGATCTCCCTATGACCCTATCAGGGGGAAAATGTCGGTTGCAACTTAATCATTTAATGTTTGGTATTGTGTCTTCAATCATCAGGGTTTATAAGGTTCTTTTTATGTATAATTGAACTTGTTCTGGAAGTTGAATAATTGTATTTCTTTCATTAGTCAACAGGAGGGGATTGTTGGTTTGTTGTTGAATTTGCTAAAGCACAAAAGTCACCACTGTATTATATGTATTGTTGCTCAATAACAAATGCAGACATCTATTTTATCAATTTTGTTGAAGTGATAACTTACCTCAATTTTTCGCTTTGAACCCATGCGTCATGTTGTAATTGAAAAACAGAGAAAACAGCATGTATAGAAATGTGTATGTTTTATCGTATGTTAAATCCCAATAAGTAGGAAATCCATGTCCACTTGTCATGAACTTCATGTTGATCAATTTTAGCTGCATTTAGAAGTGTTTATTTGGGTTTATCTAATAGTATAAACAGTTACAAAAATGTCCAGCTATAAAAATAGTTTATAACCTACTACAAGTTCTTTTAAGTTTATTTTTACAGGCTCTTCATTTTAACTTATGATTAAGGTCTTATATCTGCTTATAAGCTAAAGCTTCTTGAATAACCTTATAAATAAGTGCTTACATGATAAGTGCTTATTGCTTAAGCTGCTAACTGATAGAGTATTTTGGCATGCAGGGGGTAGAGAACCTAAGTGTTAAAGGCGAGATAGTAGCAAGAAGTGCAAGCAGAGGGATAGTGAGAGAAGAGGTTGCAGTAGCAGCAGAAGGAGAGGCTTCTTCACCACTTTATTTTCTCCACCCTTGCTATTATTTCAAATTAGCCAGAGTTGCATTTCTGAAATGTCTTGGCCTGGATTCTTCGTCTGAATCTGATGAGAATCCTCCTCCACCAACCCAAAAGCATATGAAAAGGAAAGAAAGTTGATCATGAAAACCATGTTCTCCTCATTTATGACAAAATATGAAAAAGAAAGTTTCTCATCATTCTCAACAGTTTCCTGAATTCATTTTCCTAATTCTTTAATTTTTTGGGCCCCAGCTTCTCCATGATTTGGCATTACAGAAGGAAGCTTCTGCTTTTATGGGGCAATGATTCGTCCATCAGACCATCACAAACTCAGCATAAAATTCTTACCAAGATAAAAAAGTGTGGCCCTCATCCACCATGGTCTCTAGTGGTTCATAGGTGGGCCACAATGTAAACAACTTGTGATTTTTTTTCTTAACCATAAGATATATGATTAATTTTTTTGAATGAGTCAATTATTCAAATGCTGACAAATAAAAACCTCAAATTATAAAGTTAACCTCATGTCACCACTTCTCATCACTTCTTAGACACCACCATCAATCTCATGTCCACCTCGGTCAAATTGCCCTCTAAAGGTGGTTGTCGATAAAAGGTCTCCTTCAACCTACACCCCATTTTCGGGCTTTGATCCTCAAACAATGGATAGTTAACCTCATGTCACCATTTCTCATCACTTCTTAGACACCACCATCAATCTCATGTCCACCTCGGTCAAATTGCTCTCTTGCAGGATCCACTGCCAAACAAGATCAATCACTTGGCTTAACTGGCAAAGGGGGGACCTAAACCACTCACCTGAAAGGCTGAAACCACCACCAAACCCCAGTGCCGGCCACCATCTAAACCAAACTGATCCATAACCAAGCTAGTATCTCAGCCACAAGGCCCATAACCATATTCCACATTGAGATCAAAACACCTTAAGTCATTAACTTCCCAAATCCATCATTTTCCGACAACCTACCTTTAACATCCACTGGATCAACCACCTTACCACAACTCTGCAACCAATTTCATGCCACACCATAACCTCATGCCCAACCTAGACGTTGTCCAGCCCCTACCTTTAGGCCAACCACTGCCACAACGAATGGACCCAACCGAGCTCTCCATTGCGTCGTACCACCTTTGTAGTTGTCCTCACCAACGTCTTCATTGTCGTCCTCACTATCGTCTTTGCTACTTGCTGACATTGGAGAGGACAATGAAAAATAAGATTGAGACTAGTTTGTGTTTGTGAAATTTTATGCTATTGTTACCTAGTGTAATGAGCAAACCATTATTTTAGTCGGTCCACCCTAAAATCTTACATATATTTACTCCCCGTTTCTTTGATTTTTCCATTTTTCTCAAATTATTTGTTCTTTTTAAATGTTATAAATATTGATTTTTTTCTTTCTAATTAGTCTCTTTATGAATCATAAGATTTTTTTAGTAAAGCAAAAAAAGAGTCCAACAAATGTCTCTGAAGAATAACTCAAGCAATAAGACCTGGTGGACACATGAGTTGGGGAGATACATAGATGAACCTTGGAGAACTATAGTTTACCTTTATGAGAGTCCAACAATAAAACAAAACCAAATATACACTTTTTGTAAAGAGAAAAACAAATTATTTTCATTAATAATTTAGTATAATTTAATTATTTTAAAATGCTTTTTGAAAATTTTGATAAACATTATTTTTCATTTAATAATTAATATAATTCATAAAATATAATAATTAAACATATTAACAATTTTAAATGAAAAATTTCTATTAATAAAAAACAATAATCCTCTGACTTTGACAACTTATTAAATTTTTTAATCAAGTTAATACATAAAATATTATTCCTATTAGTCAAAAAAATAATTCTCCGAATTTGTTAATATTTTGAATAGATATCCTTTTAAGTTTGCTCATTAACCATTCAATACACAAAATCACACAAAATTAAATTAATTTCAACAATGAAATCCTCTTTTAGAATGTGTTACTCAATTAATTAATACACATAAATCACAAACCAAATTCACTGAGTTTTTTTTTTGAAGTCAAATAATGTTTTTTGAAATAATTAATTAAATTAAATCCGAAAATTGAACTCTTACCATGAGCGTTGTTCTCACGCCGTTTGAAAATATCTCACTCGTTCAATTCCTCTGTATAAATAGGTCTCTCTCTCTCTCTCTTCTTTCTCTCTCAATTTGAATCCGCATCTAGCGCCTTCGATTCAATTCCAAAACCCTATCTCTCTTCTCTGTTACTGTTTCGTATCTTCCATTCGATTCTCCTTCACTACCATGAGGAAAGGAACTAAGAGGAAGACCAAGCACACCGAACCTAATCATGCACCACCAGAAGCGGCAGCGGCAGCACCACCGTCGGAAGAAATCAACGACCAACCCCCCAAACCACCTCGAGCGAAGCGGGTCCGGCGCGTTAAACCCGAATCCGAACCCGAATACTTCGAGGATAAACGCAACTTGGTTAGTTACTGCTACGATTCATTGATTGGTTTTCTTAAATTTCGTGTTAATTCAATTTTGGGATTGTGCAGGAAGATTTGTGGAGGCAGACATTCCCTGTTGGAACTGAGGTTTTTTCGATTTTTCGAGTTTTCTTCGTTTTACTAGATGATACTTGTTCTGTGTTTTTTGCTTACTGTCTTGTGTTTAATTGCAGTGGGATCAATTGGATTCTGTGTATCAAATCAAGTGGGATTTCTCAAATCTAGAGGTGAGTATTGGGGAAACCCTGGATTTTCATTGAGTGAAGTTATTCAGTTAACTGCTTTGTTTAATTAATTGCTGATGATGTGTGTTTGTGTGTTTAGAATGCATTTGAAGAGGGTGGTAAACTGTATGATAAGAAGGTTTACCTATTTGGTTGCACAGAGCGTAAGTAGCTTGCAAACTTCAATGATTTGTTTTTTTCTTTATTGAATTTCGAGGTGGCTATGCGACCGAATTGCTTTGTAGTCATTTCCGTATATTTGGTCCGATTCATCTGACATTGGTTTTATACATCTTGTTATCTGCAGCTCAACTCGTACCGTTTAGAGGGGAACACAAAATGGTCGTCATACCTGTTGTCGTAGCGGTAAGTTGTCAAACTGGGCTTTCCACATGCAACATGAAGATGTTTTGACCTATTTATGTTTGATAGTCTGTTCCTTCTGGATGTAATTTGTCTCTATCTGCTTGTGAGACCTTGTTTTTGGGTTAAGAATTGGAATCACATCTTCAATGTTTTATGCGTTATTTGGAAATGTCGGTTTTAACATGTTGAATCAACCTTGTGTGAATTTTGATGGTTTGAAATTTATTTTGTCATGATTTTAATTTTAAAAACATTTCAACTTACTTCTGTCAACAGGTTGTATCACCATTTCCACCATCTGATAAAATTGGGATTAACTCAGTTCAGAGAGAGGCTGAAGAGATAATTCCCATGAAACAAATGAAAATGGACTGGGTTCCATACATTCCTTTGGAGAACCGGTATTCATCCCAATTTGTTTATATTTAGTGGTTCCTTTGTATTCTTTAGATGAAATATTGCTCCTTTGTCACCTCTTAACTTCTTCATTTGATTTTCTGCCTTCAACAGAAGTAGCATGGTTGATAGACTGAACTCTCAAATATTTATCTTGAGTTGCACTCAAAGAAGGTATAACATTTTGCCTTGTTATTAACCCTCCTTTGTAATACAATATTCCCTAGCATGTTTCAGACATTCAAGTATTGCTATTGAAGATGGTGATTCATTAGAACTATTGATTTAAAAGGTTGTCTCCAAAGATGATTGTTTTTAGGGAACATTCTCTTGCATCTTGATAGGCTCTTGTTTGATTGTGATTATATTTGTCTCCTTATTGTGTTGAATAAAAGGGCTGTTTTGCTAGATGTTCTTGTTGTTTGTGCTTTTATCTATTCTCTATTTAATTTAAGTCATCATTTTTCACTGAGGATAAGCTGTAAACCATATTAAATTTGATGGGTAGTTGCATCACACCCTTCTCCTTGCATGATGCCCTTTTCCTGTTTGTAGCCAAAAGCAATTCCAGTAATGTACAAACTCATCAAGAAGTTGTGAAGTACCCTTCAATCCTCTATGACTTGTTTAATTGATGCAACTGTATTTTGTCTTCTTGTAGATTGTAGAAACTTTAGAAAGTGTTTACATTATCCCCAGTCTGTCCTGTTTGCCATGGTCTTCGTCCCATGATCAAACAAAAGACTCAACCTCAAGATCTGTGTGACATATAAATTATAGCTATATTTTCTTTATTGTTCCCTTTGCTTGATATCTTCAGATTAACACGGGGAACCTTAGGAACCTGAATACCTGATAAAATAAATGATTATGTGGATCCAAAAAAGCTTAAAGTGAATGTTTGTTGGGAAAACTGAAAGTTGATCGTATCCTAAGAAGTATTTAGCAACTTATCTCATGTGCAGCCTGATGAATTGGCCCTTTATAGTAGTTGTTGGCATTTGCATATGATTAGTTTTATCATCCACCTCTCCTGACGAGTTGTTCTTGATGTCACTTATTATGAATATCACTTTATCTTACCTGTATATAATCTGTGGTGCAGGTCTGCTTTGAAACACCTGAAGGTGGATAGGCTAAAAAAATACGAATACTGCTTGCCTTGTAAGTTTTCTTTCTTTAGAATATTAGAATTGTTGCCATTAATCGGTATATGTTTATTAGATCTATCTATAGTTGGAAAAAGATATTGAAATTTGATTGTCATTGTTTTTTTTTAAATGACAATGATGGAGATTTTTTAATGGTGCTAGTATGTGGTTGATCAATTGGTGCTTCATTTTGTTTGAGCCATAATGGTTCATCACCAGTTAGTGCATGTTCTTATTAAGATAATTTATAATGAGTTAATGACTGCTATTCTTTCTACAGATTTTTATCAGCCTTTTAAGGAAGATGAACTTGAGCAGAGCACTGAGGTTCAAATCATTTTTCCATCTGAGCAAAAGCCGGTAATTATAATTATAATTATGATAAAGAGATATTTTCCTAGTGATTTGACTGTATTTGGATAGGATAATTCTTTTCTTATGACAGTACATAGTAAAATTTCTGATTATCTTTTTATCAAAAAAATTGGCCGGTTAATTCAATAATTGGTTTTCTATATGCTTACCTATGTACTGCTTGTTGCAGATCTTCTGTGAATTTGATTGGGAGATGGATGAACTTGAGGTAAGGAATTAACTTTGTTGTGTCTATAGTTTAATATATTTCAGATCAAGCCAGCTTGCAGTAGCAGTTTAGAGATTATAGTCGTTCTTTTACAACTCACAATTGTATAATTACCAATTTTCATGAACCTTGACATCAATTTGCTGGGAATTTAAATCTTCTGCTTGTCGTTTTGCAATTCCTGTTGTTGACTCTAAATTGGTGCATGTTTCTATGTTAACGAGTTCTAAAAATCTTAACTTCACTGCATTGTGGGATGTTATGATGAGATCTATGAGGAGAGAAAGGTCTTTTACTTGTCTTTTTTTGTTGTTTCACTCTTCACTCATTTGTACTATATTCTGCAGGAGTTCACTGATAATCTCATACAGGCAGAAGAATTATCGGAAGATGAAAAGGGTGCCTTCAAGGTACAAAATAATAGATGATATCTAGTTTCACAATTTCTATATTTAAGTGATAAGTTAGGCTGATTCTTTTGCTTTCTTCAGGAATTTGTCAAGGAAAAGGTTCGAGAAGCAAAGAGAGCCAATAGAGAGGTACTTTTCTATGGTGGTGTTGGGCTCTGCACATAGTGTTGTTGCTTTCTGTTCTCTTACCTGTTTCCTCTCTTGTAGGCAAGAGAAGCTAGGAGAAAAGCCATTGAAGAAATGAGCGAGGAAACTAAAGCTGCCTTTGAGAGTATGAAGTTTTATAAGTTCTACCCTGTTCAATCTCCAGATACACCTGATTTATCAGAAGTCAAGGTAGGTGTTTGGACATTTTAAGATGACTTTTTATTAATTACTAAAAGAAGTTCATTAGGACTAAGAGATTGTTTTAAATAGTTAGAAGGATAAGGTGTCCTCCTCTTGACAAAGTAAAAAAAGAATAGAACACAACCTCTTGACAAAGTAAAATAAGAATAGAACAGACATTAGAGATAAAATAAAACATTGTTATATCAAGGCTCAAAATCCGTTGTTTCTTAGCTTGAATGTTTACTTGTTTAGTAAAGAACACTCCTTTGGATGACCATATGCACTGCAGGATGACTGCTGATTCTGAATTTATTATTCCTTCCACCTATCATGAACTGAGTATTGTTGTCTGTGTTTGCAGTCTCCATTCATAAACAGGTATTATGGAAAGGCTCATGAGGTTCTGTGATTGGCTCCAACACAATAATGACTACCCTCCAGGCTTGCTCTGCTTATCCCAACCAGTCGTTTTGTTCTATATGAAGTTCAGGAGGCAACCCCTTGGCGCCCCCATTGAGTTTTCTTTATCATTGTAGTTGTCTAAAGTTGTAGGCCAGAAATCCTAGTTAAGTGAACTAGGTTTTGAGAGGAATCTGAGACATGTTTTTGGCTTTAATTTTGTAGAGAATTCCTGGCTCTGGGAGCTGTAATTTGCATGGCTCGAGCTTGTCTTGGTTTTCTCCTATATATACAATTTTGTTTCCTTTCAAAATTAGATTCATGACATATTTTCAATTAGATTTTAAATGAAGAAATAAATTCATTATTGGTCGTTTCTTCATTCATGCCTTGTTCCTAAAGGTGTATTTACAACATTTATAGATTATCGGTTAAATTTCAGAATCGTTTCTTGCCTTACAAATGCTATCCATAGTAACATTTTCCCATTACTTCTCTCCCCTACGAGTTTTTTTGGCCAGTCACATACAACTTTGCTTTCTTATCACACAAAATGACACAAGACATACACATAACAAGAAGACTCAATTTTCCTTTTTTATGACCACGTCATGACAATAATGTGGGAGGAAACTTTGAACAACAAACATGACACAGAACAAGGTCAGCAACCCAAACCATAAGCTTTCCCGTCACATAAACTTGTGTAATACACAAAAAAACTTATACTGAATACAATTCCAGTATTATTTCTTTGTATCAATTCTCTACTTTGTTAATGTTAAGAATCAATTTAAGAATTGTATTTTGATAATGATAATAATGATGATTAGCTAAATGAATAAACCTTAACGCAAACACAGGTCTATAGTTCATGCAGCTGGTCAATAATTAATGCACCTTCTAACACGAATTCAGGTGAATTAGTAAATCCCATGAACTATTTACCCCATCAACAACAAGAATTGATCATAGATTCTTTTTTTGGGTGAAATTCCATTTTTTGGTAAAAAGAATTGATCATAGATTCATAGATAACTGCAAGCTATTAATTATTAACCCAAACTATATGAAAGATGAATTACTCCTCCAATTTGATTTCTTATAATAAGGACGAAATGAAGTATGTCACAGGATAAAAGCTACATAATAATTTAGTAACTAATAGAAACAGTTGCATTCAGCAACTAATTAATTTGTAATTTAATTAATATATCCTCCAAGTGACTGAAATATATCATTAGATTTAGGTATTCAAACTGACTCTTTCCCTGATCTATAACAATTTAGCAATGATATATATTTAGAAAAAAAAAACAATATAGACACCATTTCTCTCTCTATCCATTACATCTCTTTACTATTATTTTTCATGTTGTGTGTCTGTCTAGTGTCCCCGGTGTATGGATGTCCACATATCATTACTCAATCATCCAACAAAGATACATCCATAATGAAAATATTATTTTACTATATAATGATGAAGGAACTTTATGCTATCATGGCACATTGATCTACCATTGAACCCTATATGGCATCATTCTATTACCACTTGCATCTTGATCACCACTGGCCACACTTTGAGCAATTGCCCTGTTCATTGAACTAATTTCACTATAGCCTCTGATATTATTCCCTCCAATCTCTTGGAAGCTAGTAGTCTTTGGGGCTAGTTGTTGAGACCCAACAGAAGAAGAACTATAGAATCCACCACCACCATTGAAGCTAGTTGCAAAGTCCACAGAAGAATGAAGCATTTTGTTGTTGATTTCAACTACCCCTGCATCATCATGATCCTCTGGTTTAGCTACAGAACAGTTATTACTCTTCTCTCCCTCAGTTTCTCTGTAGCTGTTGAGGTACCCTTTCAAGGGTCCAACATAGTTCTCAAATCCAAGGGTTGTCATGGCCCAGAGAAGATCATCACCGTTGATTGTCTTCCTCTTTTCCCTCTGACACTTGTCAGAGGCTTCACCAGTGATGAAGCTTATGAACTCAGAGACACATTCCTGCACTGTTTCCTTTGCTTCCTTTGAGATTTTTGCATTGGCTGGGAGTGCTTTCTTCATGATTCTGCTCACGTTGGCTATGGGGAGGAACCTGTCTTGCTCTTTTGAGTTGGAACCGTCTGAGATGTTCCCTGATGTAGGACTTCCCACAGGGCTGGTTTGGTTGTTTCTCTTCCCTGTCATGGTGAAGAAAGAATAAGATTCTGTTTTTGCAGTGAGTGCAAGTGTAGAAGCAGGGGTGTGTGTGAATTGTGATGGTTGGTTTAGGTGTTGTTTTGGTGTGGTATTTAATGAGGAAAAGCAGAAGAAAAGTGCTTTGATGTGGAATATTGGATGAAAGCAAAGGGTGGTGAAGAAGATCACCAATGATGGTCTTTATATATCAATTGGCAGGATCCTCAATTGGTCATACTCATAAATTAAGTAGAAAAAATTAAAGTAAATAAGAAGTACTTTTATTGACCATGTACAACTTCAAAATTTAAACAATTCTGATTTTTAAACTTCCTGATATAGTACTTCCACCAAACACCTCATTTTCTCTTCTCCATCTTTCTTATTACATTATATTACGTCCTCACATAGTATATCATAAAAATAATGCTAAATATTATGAAAAGTCTCAGCCCGAAACTTAACGAAACATCCACATATCTGCGACACACTTTCAACATAGATATTTTGTGAGATTTTTAACCGCCACAAATTGTATAATTTAATACACACAATTTTGTGCTCTTGAAAACTGCAACAAAACTATATGTCACAAGTGTGTCACAAATCAAAGGACGTGTAAGTATCGCCATAAACAACTTTAATTGGTTATAAAATTCGTTTGTTTGTTTATTGCCTATTATGTGCATTTTTAGATACATGATGAAAAATAACTGTAAAATCAAAATCATGGTAAACAAAACAACTTCTATTAAAATTTATGATTGTTCACTATAATTTTTTACATTGATCTTTCATCTATTCTTTCACTCTCTTTTTCTTCCTTTCTCATATTTCTTATTTTGGGTAGCTAATTAGGCTACATCCCATTAGGATAACTAAACATCTTTCAAATTTAATTCAGATAACACCTTGTATCAGAAGTATGTGTTTAATTATACCAATTTGTAAGACCAGCCTCATATTGAAAAGAAAAAAAAAATTAAAATAACAAATAGTAAGGGTCGGCAATGTTGTTAAAATAAATGTCATTCTGGAATCCAATGTCAAATTGGTCTTGTGAGATATTATTATTATACAGATTAAATCAAACACATTGGAGGGACAGAAGAGAAGAGGCAGGAAAGTTCAAAGTTCAAGTTGGAACTTATTCATGGTTGTAGTGCAGTGGATTAAGTTCAAAGTAAGGTGTGGCAAAATATTTTCGTATATATCCCCCATGGAGCATCTTTGCTGTGGTACTTATAGGAAAAAGAGAAAAAGCTTTCCAGATAGACCAAGAACTACATTTCAAAACAGCCACTGTTCAAAATTTCAAGCTATAATGATGAGAGAATGATTATCGAAATGATAAAGATTCCTGAACAGTTGAGACACCGACCGACAACTGCAGTTTGTGGTGGTTTCTTACTAGCTACTATAAATTGAAGAGTTTAAAAAGAAAAAGAAATTGTAAGTGTATAATGTCTTATAAAAAGTTGTTGTACACAAATCGTCATTCTTACAAAAAATAGTTTACTAGAAGACCGGAAACAAGATCTTCTATTCTAAAACTCTATCTCATTAAAAAATATATAAATTAGACAATTGTAAACTTACATAGTAATTTTAATTGATGCGTCAAAATTTTATTGGTTGAACATGAGACATGCATTTTGGGATATAAGATTTCATTTGCAAAACAAACACTTCCATTAATTGATGTTGGCTTTTAATTAGTTTGGAATTCTTAATCACACCCCATAACATGAATTATTCGTACTAGTGTGTTATTTTTGTACGGCTTTTAAAAAAGGGCTAAAAAAAGATGAAACACTGGTATATATGCTTCACTTTGCAATTTGCTTTTGTGTTGCTTTGTCTCACTGAGATTCTCTTATATTGCTGGAGAGTGGAGAGTATAGGCATCTCAACCCTCAGTCCAAATTTTCTTCTTTTCCACTTGACTTGTTCTTGAAACAAAGCAAATACTATGCTAATGTTCAACCACATTAGGGAAATTGAAAAATAATATGTTGTTAAGTAGAAACATTTAGCTTTTGAATTTTCCCCTATAGAATATGGCTTAAACTGGCTTGGTTCTTTGATCAGTTCCTACCTGTCAAGTCTCACCACACCAGGATTCTGAGGAAAAAATTTCAGCACCTCACAAGAGAAAAAGAGCTACCCAGCAGGCTTCTGACACATGGAACATTTTGAAAACTAGCACTAAAAATATACATTGAACCGGCTCTTACCTAGTGTGCTAGTTATTTTTTAATTAGAGCTGCAAGCTGCACATACAAAATTCAATTATTGAATGAGACTTGAAAAATGGTTAAGTGCATTATACTAACACATTAAGCAACATTTGACAAAGTTGGAAATTTTGGAGTCAAAACCATAATTATACAACATACAGGGGTGTGATTAAACACATAAAATATGATACATAGGCACATATAAAAAGAGGAAAGTTTATCAACATATGGATTGTGAAAGCCTTAGGAAATAATTGTTGGCACAAGGAGATTTATGGTCAAAATAAGAAAATTATTTAAATTCTGGTTCAGATGAGCTTATGTACGTAAAATTTTAATTATATATCTTCAAGTGAAGTACATGTATTTATGATGAATTTTTGTTGAACTCACGCCGATTTAGATTTGTTATTGTGTTAAAATATTGTTTCTCAATTAATGCGTTAAGATGTGTGTTTCCTGTTTACGTAAATAGGAAACCAAAGAGGCACTAATTAAAGTGACACTAGTGTTTCATGCTACTTACAGTTGTATGTTAATGTTTTCAAGGGGGATTATTTATCAGCAATATCAGATTTTAAGATTCTGTTTTATAGCTGTTCGCCAATTTCAGGTTTCTTATTCTTTTACCATAAGTATCTTGATTTCTTTTGGTAAACTTGTATGCTAGTTGTACTTCTGTTTTGAACCTTCCTTCAACTAAGAATAGGTTAGTTGTCAATTTAATGCTATGCATCATCCAGCTAGTGCACCTGATTTAATCACACTCTTGCATGCAGGTAAGTTAAAAAGATAAATCCAAATTTTTTGCCTATATATGTTTAGTTATAAAATTAAGTTGTTCATAGAACGCGTTTGATTCTATGGATGCATGAGAGTCTCAGAAGAAAAACTATAAATATAGTTTCTAAAATTATCGTGCTTTAAATTGTGTGTATAACGTCAATCCAAACACGTTAATAATATAGTTCTAGCTAGTTTGGTGAACTGTGTACATTATAATTAAGCTTGAGTTTGATTCAGTTATGTGAGGTCTGAAAACATTTGCTTGCGTTTGTTGATGGCTAAATCCGTGAAGTGAGATTACATCATGATTGATCCTGTATTAATATTGTATATATACTTATAGTATTGGCTTGTGCTTATGCTTGTAGCTGCAGGATTATTGACAACTGAATAAAACAATTTGAAGATATTACCCTATGGTTTGTTTAGTTATATAAGCATTTGAGGACCATACCATAAAAAATACTATAAGCATTTGAGGATTTGCTAGTCAATTAGCCGGCTTTCAGAGACAGCTAGAAAGTCAGATAACATCACAATCAGAGCTCATAAACATGGTGTAGATTATTGGAGCTCAGAGCCTCAGCAGGCCATGCATATTAGTCATGAGATTCTCTTGGAATTTTTATATTTGAAAAATGTCATGTCTGTTTGTTTCTTTAATTTTCATATTCTACTGTGATGATGGTAGGTATCAGTATCAATAGCATGAGCCTCTTCTCCACCCTCCACCATTCTCAACAAGCACTAGTCCTAATGAAGCCATCACTCATTTCTGTTTGCATTTTGTCACATTATTTTCTAAGATCTAATAATTAGATGCATAAGATGCCAGAATTGGTAGTATAGTTATAAGCGTTAGTGGATACTTTTTAGATGATTTTTGACATAAAAAATAAAAATTTGCCTAAAATACCCCTTAAGTGACTTGGAGCACTATTGGAAGTTCAATTTTTCCAAAATTTAAAATTTTGTGCAACCTCCATAATTATATCGATTTTGCACATTTGGAAGGATATAAAAATTTAGCTTCCAAAAGTTTAAAGTTCCAGAAATGCAAAACAAATACACCCTTGGTGACTAAATTTGTTGTTATGGAAGTTCATCTTATAAAAGTGTATTTGTTTTGCACTTTAAAAAATTGAACTTCAAGAACTCAAAAATTTAGCAAGTTCAAGTTATAAAAGTGCAGTAGAACCATCTCCAAATCGCTACACAGTGGAAAAAGAAAAACTGAAAATATTAAAAATTGATGAATTTCGATTAAATCGATTCTGTTTTTAATTCATGTGTTGAAAACCAAACCCATCTAAACCAAACCGAAATTACTTAATAGTATGCCTCTCTTGAAGTGGTAGCAAGTTCCAATCCATATTTATCATTTTATAAGGAGTATTGAATTGAATAGCCTCCAAATTAGTTTTCTCTTTCAATCTCATGATTGTATGCCTTAATTTGTCAAACCTTGTCTAAAATAAAAAATATTTGTGTAATGCAACAAAGTAGACACAAAAGCGGGCATTGTGGATCGGGCTCATGCTTGGGCTTAAATATTAAATTGTCCGAGGCCCATTAAAATGTCAACATTTTCAGACCAAAAAAATAAAAATAAAAATCTCAAAACTCAAGAGCCACGTCATCGTAAAGCGTACGAAAATAACTTCCACGCCAGCCAAGTACTTTCACTTTGTGGCTCACAACAACTCGCGTAAACCCCCACCCAACCAATCACAATCTTCGAAAACCCTCACGCCGCATCATATCTCGCCACGTGTCCTCCTTATCAGTTATTTCCCTCTTCTCTCTTTGTCTTCACTTCACTTCTTCATTCAACTCTTTCTCAACCTCGATTCTCACGCGCCATGAAAACTAGGGTTCAAGCTTGATCTTCATCTTCTTCTTCTTCTTCTTCCCCTCTCTCTCTCTCTCTCTCTCTCTCTCTCTCTCAATGGCTTCTTCATCTTCCTTACTCTTACGACCGGAGCTCAGGTTTCTTCCTCCGCAAATCACCCCCAAACGGCGCCGTTTCTCCCTCACCGGATTTTGCCCATGCTACTCCGTTTCCAGGCACAATGTCTCTCTTCGCATGCGAATCCGCGCTGTCAAGGAAGAAGGTGCTGCAGTGGTTGACTTGGCGGAGAGAGCGAGCGATGTCAAATGGACTGGAAACGGTGCTGCTACTTCTGCTGCTGCACGAGGTAGCACTAATGGCTCTGTCAGAGGTTACGACTTGAATGGAAGCTTGGTGAAGTATGGGAGTGGGAATGGGAATGGAGCTGCGGCGGTGGCGGGAGGAGATTTTTCTGCTGAAGCGTCGAGCAAGAGGAAGAGGAGGTTGGAGGAGATTGGTAAAGAAGATGCGTGGTTTAAACAAAGTAAGGAACCGCAGGTTGAGGTGGCGGTTGCGCCTGGAGGTCGTTGGAGCAGGTTCAAGACTTACTCCACTATACAGAGAACGTTGGAGATTTGGGGATTTGTCATCACATTTGTCTTCAAGTCTTGGCTGGATAGTAAGAAGTTTTCGTATAGAGGTTTGTCTATTTCATGAATGAATGAAATTTGAATGAGATTCTACAATTTGATACAATTAAGCATGTTCTAATATTGTTCTTGGAATTGTGATCAATTAATCATGAAGTGTCTTTTATTGTGTTGGATAGTCTCAATATGGTAACTGTTTGTTTTTCATTTGATTCAAATATATTATTTGCAGGAGGAATGACTGAGGAAAAGCAAAAATTGAGGCGAAAGGCCCTTGCCAAGTGGCTGAAGGAAAGCATTCTAAGATTAGGTCCTACGTTTATCAAGATCGGACAACAATTCTCCACGAGAGTGGACATTCTTCCTCAAGAATACGTTGACCAGTTGTCAGAACTTCAGGTGAAATTCGACTTCTAAACAACCCTTGCAATCTTATTCCTTGCAAGATTATTTCCCTGCATGGAGATATTTACTATCTAGAATTTGCTTCAGTTGTGTGTCACCTTTCTTATCCAATTTGTTATTAATGGTATTTATGGTTTCATTGGAAAAATAGGGAAGTTTCTCTGAATTTCAGATTTGTTCATTAGTTTCTTTATTTGTTGTCTGGCTTTCTATATTGGCATTCTAATAGTAACTCATTTGCATTCTATTATTGTCTTCTTTTTTTCCTCATAGAATAGGTAATTATCATTTAGAGTTGACTACTTCAACCTCTTTTGGTGGTCTTACTATACAGGTCATCTAATTGTTGAAAAGGAAAATGAAAAACATCGGAAAATTGATAGAAGTGATACCTATTTGATTTTTATTGCTAATGCTCTGAGAAAATTTATTCATTACTTGCATTCATGAACCCCAAGGAAGATGTTAATCCCTGAGGCTTTTAATGTGAAATTTATTAAGTATTTTTTGGTAATTGAGTGCCTATATTTTCTTACCAAATTCATTTTGATTTACATACAAATGTTGGAATTAGTTACACATTAGAATTAAACTTTCATTTTGTAAGGTTGGATAGGAGCATTGTTACCCTTGTATTATTAAGTAATTAGTTGTACATCTTGCTTATCTAGTTTGGCATCAATTAGTGCTGTTTGATGATGTTAATAGGACTGAGAATATCTGACTTTAAGTTAAGAAAGCTGATGAAAAAGTAATCTTGACCCAAGGAATAGCTGAAAGCTTAAGTCAAGAAGAGAAAAAGATATTAAGGTTGTATTTCGCCTAACTAATTTTTTTTTGGGTTTAGGATCAAGTTCCTCCATTTCCCTCAAAGACTGCTATAGCTATTGTTGAGGAAGAGCTTGGAGCTCCTTTAGCTAGCGTCTTTGATCAGTTTGAGTATGAACCAATAGCAGCTGCAAGTCTTGGTAATTAATATTTTACTCTGCATGTATATTTAATTAAAAATGTACAATCAGAGAGAGACATCCGATCAGATGTACCTTTGTTTTAGGTGTAATATTTGATTTGATGAAACGAATAATGAAATATTTTCCCCCTATGCAGGCCAGGTTCATCGTGCGAGATTAAAGGGAGAGGAGGTTGTTGTCAAAGTGCAAAGGCCTGGTCTCAAGAGTCTTTTTGATATTGATCTTAAAAACCTGAGGGTCAGTCTTATAAGCATTTTGTGTCATGCTTTACACTTTCGACCATGTGCACACATGTGATATTACTTCGAGATAAATCCATTTGTTTCTCCTTAATTTATCCCCTTATTTTTAGGAACCTGTCAAGATTGACAAGTCTTCAAAATTTGAACTTCCTTTCCTTTTTTTTTACAAAAAATCCTTGCATGAAGATGATTAGTAATAGGACTTCCAGCCTGTGAAGCTTGCAGTTGCAGCATTTCATGAAACACTGATACTTTGGTTTCCCCTCCAGGTTATTGCTGAATATCTTCAAAAAGTTGATCCTAAATCAGATGGTGCAAAGAGGGATTGGGTTGCTATTTATGATGAATGTGCCTCTGTTTTATATCAGGTGATGATATTATGAAAAATTGCTCCATTCTTACGTTAATTGACATCAACTGAAGAAAGTCATATTGGTGTGATTCTGTTGTTGTGAATTCAATATGAAGATTGTATATGAACACTACTCGTTTAGAGTTTGATATGTTCAGGTGCATGGAATGGGGTCAAGAGGCTGCGGGCTCTGCTCTGTACAATTGCATGTGTTTTCTGCACATCCTCAACTTTATTCTGTTAATGTAACATGAATTAACAATTTTCAGGAGATTGACTACACCAAGGAAGCTGCTAATGCAGAACTATTTGCAAGTAACTTTAAGAATATGGATTATGTCAAAGTCCCTTCGATTTATTGGGACTATACAACACCACAGGTTTAACCTCCATTGCTCATAGATATAGCAATTGTACATCTTTTACTTATATATTTCCTATTTATCTGTAATTTAAGTATTTTTCTAATGCAGATTCTGACAATGGAGTATGTTCCAGGGATTAAAATAAACAAAATACAAGCTTTAGATCAGCTAGGTGTTGACAGGAAAAGGTTAATAGAATCTGTTTTTCTGCGCGGAAAATCATTATTGCCATGTTACCTTTTACTTTTGTGAATCTCAGTAAATGAGAATGGCATCTAAAATTCAAATTAATACAATATTTGCTCTATCTTCTACAGGTTAGGGAGATATGCTGTTGAGTCTTACTTGGAGCAGATTCTATCACATGGTTTCTTCCATGCTGACCCTGTGCGTTGTTGTTTTATAACTTAGTAGTTTTTGAGTTCTCTCTCTCTCTTTCGATGATTCTTTGGAATTATCTAGCTGGTTTTTTTTTTTTATAGGCAAATGTTAGTTGTTAGAAATGTTAGTAAATTAATCCCTCCTCCGGGTTCGAAAAAATTTGTAGTGAAGCCTACTATGTTATGTTTGTTGAAACTGAACGAATTCTGAATAATTGATTGATAAAAGATAAAATACTTACCCATGTTTATGGTAATGGATAGACTCCTAATTCCTGTTAAATAAGGAAACTAATAATACTCCTAATCCTAATTAAATAAGGAAACAAATTAATCTTAGCACTAATATAAATTGCCTTAATTACTCTAAGATAAAACTAACATATAAGATACTTTAAGTTATGATTAATATATTAAACTGTGTTAAATGAGGAATAATAGATTCTCGTATTTCATGATTATTATAAGGAAGTTCAATTTGATGCTTCTTCTTGCCTATTATTAATTTATACATTATTCATGCAGCATCCTGGAAATATTGCAGTTGATGATGTCAATGGTGGAAGATTGATCTTTTATGATTTTGGAATGATGGGAAGGTATGTACGTTATATTTCTGTATATTTAAAATATGACTTTACAAATCAAACATTTTAAGCTTGATGAGATAATTGCCTGTTCAATCATGATTGGTGTTGAACCTTACAGTATCAGTCAAAATATCCGAGAAGGTTTACTTGAAACTTTTTATGGAGTTTATGAGAAGGATCCAGATAAGGTAAAGTAACTTTTTCTTTTGGTGTCCCTTAAGGTCATAAAATATGACTATTCCTTTCTCTATTCTAAATTACTTACCAAATGAAGCTTGTGCATTGATTTAGGTCCTTCAAGCAATGATTCAAATGGGCGTTCTTGTCCCAACTGGAGATATGACTGCCGTTAGACGAACAGCACAGTTCTTCCTCAATAGGTAGTTTATTGAGTTTAGTAGGAATACATCAAAAGTAGAAACACCTCCAGTGACTCCACCATATGTAAAGAGGATGCTTAAAAACACTTAACAAGTGTTCTAAAAAGGATACTCTAATATTAGTAAAGGAAATTTTAGTGAAATGATTGGGGTTTGTGCAGATTAGTTATGTTAGGATTAGGAATATTGTGATGTTAATGTTGGCTCATGTGGTGGGATCAAACCATGTCAAACTGTCAAAGGCCTTTTAGGTTTGATTCTTGTTGGTTTCATTGCCAAGTAATCTTTATTTACCACTATGGGTTATGAGCAATCCTTGAGGATTATAGCATGCCTTGACCTTGAAATGAATCAACCTCCCATCCTCTAAACTTCTTTCACCAAAAGAAAAAGACATATATATTTATTTGAAATGTGTTACTGCACATTTCTGACTAGTCGTCGATACTTTAGGTTTATAATATATTTTTCTGCCCTCAAATCTTATGGTCTATGATTACTTATCTATACTGATTTGTGTAGCTATCCACCGCAACTATGAACTTGACCTGTTTATTTTTCTTTTCTATAGTTTTGAAGAGCGTCTGGTTGCACAAAGGAGAGAGAGAGAGTTGGCTGCAGCTGAACTGGGATTCAAAAAGCCACTAAGCAAAGAGGAAAAAGTAATGAAGAAGAAAGAACGTCTGGCTGCTATTGGTAAGTCTAGTAGTGTGTCTTTAGGTTTAGATTATTTAGACGTATGCATGCAAGTGCTCAATATTTATTGTAGATGAAGTTAGCCGTATGTGAAGATGAAAATAGATAAGTTTTACTATTCTAGGGAAGAATATATCGTTGGCTATTGGTTATTATTTTATGTAGTAGCTTTCTAAGTGGATGAAAACTGTTTAATTCCATAATATGATTTTTTAATTTACGTTGCTTTTCCTGATTGGTTAAAATGATTCAGTCCACGAAGTTTGACATGACCAGCCCAGTGTTATCAAATAGCGGCTATAGCGGCGCTATGCCGCTATAGCGTAGCGGATTTTTGGCTAATCGCGACGCCCGCTATTGCCCGCTAGTTCCGCTATTCGCCGCCAAATAGCGGCCGAAATAGCGGATTTTTGGCTCACCGCGATCGCGATTTGATAACACTGGACCAGCCTCAACTAAAAGATTATGCACTGCATCAGAACTTCCAGTACTTCAACTTATTAGTCGTTGCATTGTATTTGTATCAGTACTTTTTTAGTTGGACGGAATGGATCATTCTCATTCCCAATTTTAGTGAGGTAATTGGAATGGAAATTTAGATATTACAGAAGTGATGGAATCCCATTCCATCTCACCAGCATGAGTTGAAAACGGCCTATCCCATCTGGCCTACATGTATAATAGGGGTCAGGGGAGTCACCATCCAATTCCTATTCATAGCAAATGAAACATTGGAACACAAATTTCTTTCGCTCCCATTCTCATTCTCGTCTGTTCAAAAATCATTTCATCAAGTCAAACATGAATTAGTTCAATAACAGTACGATAACAGTATTCCACACAGAGGCTTATATGACTCCTTGCTCTCATCCTTTAAACAGGTGAAGATTTATTATCCATTGCAGCAGACCAGCCCTTCCGGTTTCCTGCGACATTCACATTTGTTGTTAGAGCCTTCTCAGGTAAACTTCTGACTTTAATGTGTTACTCCGCATATTCTTTGCAAGTGACTGCAAAATCACAGGCTAATTTGTTATTGCAGTGTTAGATGGCATTGGAAAGGGCCTTGACGCCCGTTTTGATATTACTGAGATTGCCAAACCGTGAGCACCACCTTCATAGTTTATAATTTATAAAAATACTTTAAAAATATTGGAGTATTTGAACCTTCTACTTCTAGCTAATATAATTGGGACACCTTTGCCCAGCGGAGCTGGTGCTTTTGCTTAGTTTTGTTTACCTGTCTGTTTCTATTTCTTGGCCTTGCAGGTCTCCAACGTACCAAAATGTGATTAAAGTTTTAAAGTTGTTTGTTATGCATATCTAACGCAACTATCTTTCCTGGCCTTGTAGTTATGCCCTGGAGTTGCTGAAATTCCGTGAGGCAGGAGTTGAAGTTGTCCTAAAGGCAGTCACAAACTTGTTCTACTGTGCTTTAATTCAGTCCAAGTATTATGATTTCCTTTCTCATATCCTTATTCTAAATGTACAGGACTTCAGAAAGAGATGGGACAGACAATCTCAAGCATTTTATAACTTATTTAGACAGGCTGATAGGGTTGAAAAGCTTGCCAACATTATTGAAAGATTGGTCTGTATTCGATTTTCACTAATTTGAGTCAATTAGTTGATTTGTATCATTTGTTTGTTCAGTATTTCTTTTTGGTATTCTAGATCTCATCTTGCTGAACTTCATTTCTCCACAGGAGCAAGGTGATCTAAAGCTCAGAGTACGGACTTTGGAATCTGAGAGGGCATTCCAACGTATTGCCACTGTGCAGAAAACAATACTGAATGTGAGTGAAGCTGGCCCTAGCTTGTTAAATTATAAATTTATTTGTTTCTTAGGATTTGGTTCATGTCTGTTTAAAAGCCTGTAAATGTTCATATATTTGTCATTTTTGGACTATGCATGGCTTCAAACTAATTTTGACAAGTAACTGTTGGTTGCTGACTGTGAATCACGCATGTAATGGCAACAACTCATTAAATTATAGAAATTAAAATGGACACCTTTGCTACTTCATGTGCTACAATTAGTCAACTTACCTACCTTTACATGATTGTACTTATCTTTTTATCAACTTTAAAAAATAAAAACAAAATTGGGACATTTGTGAGTCTTAGAATTCGAGGTAAGCCTAACTCTACCCAAAAGCTAGCTTAGAGGAGAGGGTTGTTCTACCCATGATAAACACTTATTTGGCCAATCTCTAGTCAATGTGAGACTTCTAAATAGTGAGTGACCTCGCATGCAGGTGTATGCTCATATGTTGCATATGCTATGAATCAACTTTCTTTAATTTCCACATTACAAATCTTGTATTTTTAATTTCTTTAAATAAATTATGAGTGAACGATGGGCATGTATAATTGTATATAGTTAGTCGACTCTTTACAAAAGTGCATGCCATGCATTTTTGTATTGTAAACCACATGCATGTTTCTTATATATAGTTTGTGTTATTTATGTATGAGACAAATGGTGAGAAAAACTGTTGGGCTAATAATGCATATTCATGTTGCCTTTTTTGTCTACTAACAGACAGTAGCTGCTGGAAGCCTAATAAACCTTGCAACAGTTCTGTATCTCAATTCAATCAGGGTAAGCTGTTCCCATTCCACTTGTCTTTCTTGTGGTGATTATCAAGTCAATTAATTTCTTATCTGGTGGTATTTACTCATTCATCAATCACGTATTATATTTTTCAGGTTCCTGCCACTATAGCTTATTTCTTTTGTGCAATCTTTGGTTTTCAAGTTCTCTTTGGCATTTTCAAGATCAAGAAGTTAGATGAACGGGAACGGTTGATTACAGGGACAGCATAAGCAACTACTAGGTGAATGTTGCTGATTTACCTAGTCACTTACATGATTGAGATACAATTATAGTTTAGCTATTGAACACAATTTTGTGGTTCTTGACATCCCCCATATACTTATTCCTTTTGTTTTACTTAAGCCCATTTTGCAGATTTTGGATTGACATGTAACTCACGTTGAAGTCATGGTTACGAGTCAACTTCCAGAGCATAAAAAAGCATAAGAAGCTCAAGTATAGCTGCCTAACATCTTGAAAGACATGAGAATGTGCAAGAACTTTCAACTGGCAAGCATGCTGGAGGCTTCTTCTGTTCATTTGATTACTTTGCTTGAAGGATCAGGCCCTGAGGTAGCCAATTGGCTAGCCACATTTTTGCCATTGATTATATTCTCCAATAACAGTACATCATGTTTTTCTTAACCTCATCGGGTTTAGTAAATATTGTAGGAGTTAGTATAGGGCTTATTGTTGAAACTTGAAAGTACCACAATGTATGATGCAGCTTCCAATAAATTTGGCAGGGGGAAGCCTTGCTTGTAACTGACGTACATAAATTTGTCCAATGAAAATGCAAATGTAAGTATCTTGTATTTATCATCAATATGTTGTATTCAAAATGGTCATCTCTTGACTTGGTTTTTGTGGTTGAATTTGGATCTTATTCAAAATGATATCAAAATCTATCTTAAATTTCATATTAGACCAACACAAATGTCTTAAGAATCAGCATGATCTCATGGGGTATGTAAAGATGTCATATTACATTAAAAAATAATCCCACATTTACAAAGGATTGTGCAATATCTGAAGCTAACTTATTAACTTGATCTAAGCCCAACTGATAGTCGTAATTTGATATTTTGTTTTAGGTAAGAGAAAAAGTAAATCAAATATTACAACTTCTCCACTAAATACAACAAGTTTTCTGCTATCTAAGAAGGAGAATGAATCCAAGATGAGAAAAAATTGTGGAGGACACTCATAATTAATCTTTGTCCTTGTGCCTTGTGGTCATAGGATGAGAAGAGCTATCTGATGATGTTAGTGATCTCATGAAAATATGCAGTTTATATACAGATCATTTTCAATCATCAATCTAACTTGTTTCAGACAAGCTGAAGATCACCATAAGTTCATAACTATTACATCATATCATCGAGTAAAGGAATAAGCAAAACCATGTCATCTAAGGTAAAGAGTTGGTATAAACATAGTCTTCATGCTCAAACATTACAGACTCTTCCAATCCCCCACTTCTTTCCTTGCATCCACCCTTTTGCTTTTCGCAGTTACCTCTTCTCTGCATAATAAAAAAAACCTATTAGTTCACAAGCTTTTAACTATTCCAAATCGCATCCCATTGCATAATTTCTCCAAAATATTAAGTGTGTGTTTGTTTTGGCGCCGGTGTAAACATAAACATGATTTCACATATCCAAAATATTAGCTGAGAAGTTAGAATTTGACAGGTTAACAAATATCTATGCACACACTGAAACAGTAAATGAAAAAAAAGTATCAAGAGATCTAGTGGATATAGAGACTGAGAGTGAGATTCAAACTTACAGTAGGGGCAGAACTTCCAGTAGCCACAACTTCTTTGTTGATAAATGATCGACCTCCTTGAACAACATGTATCATCACATTGAAGGTAAATACTAGAAAGAGAAACAGAGCAGGTATAAAGAGTCTCATTGTGTTGTATGATTGATTTATGTGTGTTTGTGTAGTGTGGCAAATTAAGTAGAAAGGATTAGCTAGTTTCACTTATATAACAAAATTTATGAGGTATCAAAAATTGACCCGACAGCATTGACAAGATGTTGAGTGAGACATGATATTATTTAGGCTTAAATACTCTGTAGGTCCCTGAAATTGTACCCCGTATTAAAATAAGTCCCTGAATTTTTATTTTCCGATTCCGGGTCCCTAGAAAAATTTGTTTGATCAAAATAAGTCCTTACGCCGGAAAAGACAGTGGTTGCCTCCTTATTGTTTCCACAAACCATGAAATAACATGTTTAAAACACTCCTAGACCTTCATATATCTGATCTGGGCGAAGAAATCGCAAGAAACAAAGCCGGCGACCCAGCCCAGAAGCTCCATAAATTTCGGCGAGAAGAAATCAACTTGCGACTGACCTTTTCTCTTCAACTGTGACGACCCAGCCCACGAGACCACCACCACTGAGTTCCTGAGGACGAGACGAAGCCGGCCTAACACCCTGGTCGTAGCGCCGCCATGACCGCCGTCGTCAACCACCGTCTTCTCCGGCGTAGGGACTTATTCTGATTAAAAAAACAATTCCAGGGATTCGGAATCGGAAAAAAAATTTTCAAGGACTTATTTTGATACGGGGTACAATTTCAGGGACCCCTAGAGTATTTAAGCCTATTATTTATTGTTATCATTTCATATTGAATCAAGAGTGTTCAGCAATATTCTTTGACCTGTCTCCGGATTCCTCAGCAATAAAGCTCGATCCTCAAGAGCTTGGTTGGATTGTATTGGTGTTTTCTCACTTTAAAAATATGTATAAAGCAAGGCAACAGAGTGGAAGAAGATCCGTGGCAAGTGTAAAGATTTGCCACTTTAAACAATATAAAACTGCAATAATATTTCTTCTACACCCCATTTTCATCCGCAAACAAAGAAATATGAAGTGAAAAGAAGAGAAGAGGGGGAAATGAGAGACAGGGACAGAACTAGAAATGTTAGGTAATGAGGAATTTACACATCAAACAAATTTACTGTCACTTGGGTAGACTGCCTCATTCAAAATTAGTAAAGAAACTTGAGTGAAAATGGAATAAAAAAGAAAGTGAGTATGAAAGAATCAAAACACAATAAAACTGTCAGATGTAGGATATTCACTCTTATTAAAATTTTACATGATTTTCTTACATGAGAATATTATTTTTGTCTGTTTTTATCGATACTAAAAAGTTAAGACTTCATTAATGATAGGTGCACAACTAAACTAGACCAGTTACCTCACCTGCACCACCAATTTTTGTGGAGGAATCGTCTAGCTAGACTATTTTCCAGTGAGGTAAAACCATAAAAATGTAAATCACATTCGGACACTTAAAACAGTCACCCCTCGTTCTTTTCTGCCATATGAAGAAAAATTTCATTATGTAATGAGGTCAGTTGAAGGATGCATACCATGTGTTTGTTGGAATGCCCAGAAGGTACATTGCTTCTTTGAATGCAATCCTGTTAGGCTTTTATCACTATGGTTCACTTCATAAGTTGCCTTGCCTTCTACGTGAGATGAGGCTTTTAAGGGTTCGTCCCGATACACTCACCCCTCTAGCTACTTATCGACACCGTTCTGCATTTGAAACGTCTGTCATTTTTTTACAGCTAATGTGAAGATTAGGAGAGTTCAGAAGCACATTAAGACTGTAGATAAGTTGCTTTCAAAATTGAAGGTAACATGCCTCGGCAGCAATTCAACACAAAGACAATAAGGTATGACATATGGCCTGGTATAGACCCTTATTCTTGTTTTAACTTTATTTAATTTTACAATGTTCGCATTACATTTTTTCATTTTGAAGACGATAAGTAGGAATGGCAACTAAATGTTTTGCCCTAGGCATTGTGAGTCCGAACTCCTCAGTCATGTCCAAATCGGTTGGCAACATGTGATTAGGTAGCTTCCAATCAAAGCAATGCACAAGCTGAGCCACCACTAACCGAATCATAGTTAGACCTAACTGCAATCCAGGACAACCCCTTCTGCCTGAACCAAATGGAATCAGCTGGAAATCACGCCCTCGGAGATCGATGTTGCTTCCCTCAAACCTCTCAGGCCAGAACTTCTCTGGCTCAGTCCAAGCACTTGGGTCTCTCATAACTGCCCATGCATTAACTATGACCCTGGAGTTTTTAGGTATGAAGAATTCTCCAACCACGCAATCTTCCACAGCATGATGTGGTATTAGTAATGGTGCCACTGGATGGAGCCTAAGGCTTTCCTTTATAACCATGTCCAAATACTTCAAGTTCTCCAAGTCTGATTCCTCCACCTTCTTCTTCATACCAACCACAGTTTCCAACTCCATTTGGACTTTCTTCATCACCCTTGGATTCTTGAGGAGCTCTGACATTGTCCACTCAATGGCAGTAGCAGAAGTATCCATTGATCCCGCCAGCATATCCTATGCACACAAAAAAAAGTGTCAAAGGAAATTGTAATAGTGAGACATGAGAACCGTGACACCTAGTTGTCATAATCAGTATTAACAGCTCAATTGGTACCAGTCATGCTAACCTTCCCCCCTTACCTCTAGGCTCTAGCCATAAACTTGCAGGCTTGCAGCTACTATGTTAAGTGCATGTTTTTAAAACATTTTTACAGTTGATTCCGAAACAAGAAATCAATTGCAGAGAAGTTTCTATGAGTAACTTCTGGGTTTCATGATTGATTCTGGTGATAGTAAAGTTGATCCAAACATGCTATAAGTATGTAAGCTTTTAAAAAATAAAATTATGAAAAATAGCTCAACTATGTTATTCCTTTTACCAGCAATATGGCTTTGATATTGGGGCGTTCAATCCGGTATTCAGATTCTTCAGTGCCATCAAAGTCCAACATGACATCTACGAAACTTTTGATCTTGTTTTCCCTGTTCTCTGATTGCATATGCTCATCAATAACTTTGTCAAAGAAATCATTGAATATTTTGTGAACTGCCTTCATGCGCTTAGTTAGCCCTTGAAGGTCAAGTGCACCAATGTAAGGAATATAGTCACTCATGTTAGGAGTTGCAGCTAGATGCATGCCCTCTTGCATCACACCCTTGAACCCCTTGTCATCCAAGTCCTGGTCCATGTACTTCTTCCCCAAAACCATTCTACAGCTCATGTCTGCAGTGAGTGCTGAAATCTTGGCACTAAGATCTACAGCAACCCCATCACTGGATGCTTCTCTTAGAAGCTTGATCAGCAGATTAAGCTCCTGTCTCCTCATGCCTCCAAAGGAGTCAATTTTGGTTTGGCTAAGCAATTCTAACGTGCACATCTTGCGCATGTTGCGCCAATAAGGACCATATTCACCGAAGCTGAGGTTCCTCTGCTCCCAAGAGATGTACTTTGAAGCCTCATGAGGTGGTCTGCCAGCAAAGGAAAGGTCATGGGTCTTGAGGAACAGTTCAGCAGCTTGGGGTGAAGAAACAACAATGGTGGGAACAAAGCCTAAGCGCAAGAACATGATAGGTCCATGTTGCTGTGCTAGTTGGTGTAGATCACGATGAGGATTTGCACTCAGCTTATGTAGGCTCCCCAAGATTGGCAACCCTCTTGGACCTGGAGGTAATCTCTTTGTTTCTGCCTTCTGCCTGCTTCTCCATAGCCACAGGAAAGCAAGAGAAGCCAGGAAAATTGCTATCCAAATCATCCAACCTATTTGGGAGAGAGTTCAATTTTCTTTTGAAACTTGTTTATCTCTGATGCCAAATGCAACTGAGCAAAATATGGTTATATAACATCTTAAGGAAAGTATCTTCACACCCCAATTTCACATCACACCCACATAGAGATAGAAATAGAAGAGAAAGTGTAACAACTGACAAATATTATGTTCATGAGCTACATGATAGAAAAAGAAAGAGAAATATGAAAAAAATGAGTTGAAATGAAATAGAATAGGAAGTAGATGTAAATATATTACTCCATCATCACCGAAAGCAACTTATATATTTTAGAAAAGAAGTTTATTTGCTTCCTTGTGGAGGCTTTTCGTTTTAAGATTTATTTGCTTGTTTTTTTAATGTGTGAGCAAACATGCTATTATATAATATTTGATTGATGTTATCGTGACTAGTAATCAAACATTTATATATTGAAAGGACTGAGGTATTTAGTTAAGTTCAATAATTTCACCTGCATAGGATAGCGACCAAAGCTAAACTTTGGATAAATCATTTAGATGTTTGTCTCTTCTCAACGGCCTTCTTCTTTACCGGCCTTTTGATTCTCTCTTATTTATTTTTGGCTTAATTGCACGTTTGGTCCCCCAACTATTGCCTTCCTGCGAAAATCGTTTCCAAACTTCAAAATTAGCAAAAAAAACGTCCTCCAACTATACATGTTGTTGCACTTTTTGTTTGTCGTTTGCCTTCCGTAAGAAAACTAACGTGAGAAACTGATGTGACTTCCTCACGCGTGTCTCACGTGACTTTCTTCAGAGAACTTGATGATTGGACAA
Source organism: Lotus japonicus (assembly GCF_012489685.1). Classification (NCBI taxonomy): domain Eukaryota; kingdom Viridiplantae; phylum Streptophyta; class Magnoliopsida; order Fabales; family Fabaceae; genus Lotus; species Lotus japonicus. The sequence continues at coordinate 77,926,289 of NC_080044.1, read as the reverse complement.
GTCACATGCTTCTCACATGACTCTAAAAGGGTTCCATGGTGAAGAAGACGATGGAGGAGGGAGATGACCGTTGGAGCCTTTTAGAGTTACGTGAGAAACATGTGACTTGTCCAGTCATCAAGCTCTTTGAAGAAAGTCACGTGAGACGCGCGTGAGGGAGCCACATCAGCTTCTCACGTTATTTTTCTCACAGAAGGCAAACGACAGACCAAAAGTGCAACAAAAGGTATAGTTGGAGGACATTTTTTGATAATTTTGAAGTTTAGGGACGATTTTCACAAGAAAGCAATAGTTGGGAGACCAAAAGTGCAATTAAGCCTTTATTTTTTAACAAAAAGTTGGGTCACTTCGTGTGCTGTTCTGGTCACTACCATGGGTAGAGCATGCATCCGAGATTATAAGTCGTTTACATAGGTACCTACAGATTGCCTACCAACATATGAAACAACACCCAAATGAGTCAGATTTGAAAATTTCAATGAATATGTCAGGGCATTGCCTTATCCTATTGCAGTGTGCAAATACCAATTTGCAACTTTGCTGGCCTCCAATGCCCACCAAACTCGACCCTGTTGCCTCACCTCATTCAACACTTTGACATCTACCATGAACCCACAAGGGTCTTGGAATTTCACGGTCAGATTTTCCCTTCTTGAATGGATGCTGGGCCTCAAAATTGCCACTTGAGTTTGGTATTCAATGACAAGTTCAACGACCTATGATGTGAGAGTTAATCTTGAAATTCATGGTTAGTTGTAGTATCCATTAATGACTTGCCAACATGTCCTATGAAAAAAAAGTGTCATGAAGGAAAGGAAGGAAAGTGATCACCCTCCCAATCAGAAAAAAATGTGAAGTTTCAATTCAACCACTAATGTTTGTGTGTGTTTGATAATTGAAAATAATAATGAATAAATTAATGATTTATGATCCATTCACATTTTTACCTTCATTTTCTATCTATCTTTCTCTTCTCTTTTGATCAAATGACTCATTATATATATAACCTTTTTTTCTCTCTCTTTTCTTTTTAATTATCTGTCTCCTTTCTCTACTTCATTTCCACTTATGTGAGTGTGGATAAAACTCAATTTTAAATTAATGCTTAGATGGTGAAACTCTTGATATATTATTATTTTTTATTTTTTTAATAATTGAGAGGATTCATTCATGTCAAAGGAATATGTAAAAGTAAGAACTTCAACAGCTAGTTGTAAAAATGTGCATCACGTGTAGCTCAATTGTATCAATGAGTCCTGGTTTTTTAGGACTTGGGTTCTTAATCATTCTGCATTTCCCGGTCCCCCCTCTCTTATTGCCATAATATGCATACTATGTTAAGTAAGTATTCAAGCAAGCTTTCAGAAAAGGAAAACTTGGCATTTGGCAAGACATCCACGCAATCCTTATCTCTATCTTCTCTGTTCTCTGATTGCATGTGCTCGATCTTTAATGAAGCATGTGCTCGATCTTTAATGAAGTCGTTGAAGATTTTTTGCACCGCATTCATGCACTTAATTATACTTGAAGGCTACGTAGGGAATTAGGAATTTAATCACGAATACAATGAAAGCAACTTTCGTGTTTTAACAAGAAACTTGTCAAATATTTTTTTAAAGAAAAAACCTTGAATAGAATAGATTTGATATTATAGACATTATACTAGTTTTTATCGAATGTCGTTTTTATACTATGATAATTGTTCCCATACTATCGAATGTGAAGAGAATGAGATTGATAAGTGGCGTGGAAACTTATGGCTGGAAAACAAGATACATATATGAATACTATATGATATCTCATTAGTGATGTTGGCTATTAGTTACATTTAATGATTTCGCCTGCACACTGGAAAACACCACTTGGAGATGTTTGTCTCTCTTCAACGACATCTCTTTGTCTATTCTCATTTTTGGCTTTTGAGAGTGTCATTTACACTATGTTTGGTAGGGTAGAGAGAGATAGAAAAGAGAGAGTAGAGAAGAGAGAGATTGAGTAGAGAGAAATAGGTGAGAAATAGAGTGGATTTAAGAAGTTGTTTGGTATGATAGAGATAAATGAGAGAGATGAGAAATAATGAGGTGGAAGAGAGAGAAAAGATTAACTTTTAATTAAAATAATATTTTTTTGAAAAAAAGTAACATAGTGGCGGTTATAAACCGCCACTAAGTGAGCAAAAAGTAGAAAAAAAAAATAAAAAAATACAGCCCACGATCACTGTTCCTTTTCTCCTCAAATTGGAGAGACCCAAAAAATGGGTGGGCCCCACCTCTGCAGCCCCTCCTCCCTCCCTCCTCTCTCCTACCAAACAGGGTAACTCTCTCCTATCTCTCTCCCTTGCATCTCTCTCTCTCCTATCTCTCTTCTAACAAACAAAGCATTAGGGAAAAGACCCATTGGGTACCCACAAAAAATACCCACAATGGGTAGGGTAAAAACCCCCTAAATGTGTATGGGGTTGGGTATGGATAAATACCCGCAAAAACTAATGGGTACGGGTGCGGGTATGGGTACTATAGTACCCAACCCGCCCCATACCCGCACACATATTATACATATGCATACACATAATTGGTAGTATATGTTAATAAACTTAAAGTATAACTTCCTAACTTCTTTTAAAAAATACGTAAGTGAAGTCTTAATATTATGTATACAAATCATAATTATTCTCACTTATTTTTAAAATAAATTATTAACCGACAACTTTAGGAGTTTATCACTAATCTAAATTTATAAATTTAAAGCTTCAATTCTCGCTTATTCTTTTTCTAAAATTTATACCTATTCCAATGATTTTATTCTTAAATATTCGGATGATCGTTTGTATTTTTAATTTATGCTTTTTATTTTATAATAACAATTATATTTTGATTTTCTATTAAAGAAAGTTAAATTTTCGCTAGCTAAATTGCGGGTAACGGGTACGGCCGTACGGGTATGGGCATATAGATACCCACAGGGTACGGGGACGGGCATTCAGGCTGCTACCCACGCGGGTATGGGGACGGGTACGGGTACTTTTTGAAAACTCGGGTATGGGAATGGGTACTATAGTACCCTACCCAGACTCTACCCATTGCCATCCCACTGTCATTGTCAATTAACTAAAGAAAGTGGAGTGCCCCTACCAACCGATCAATGGCTTAGATCGGCCCCATATGAATTTACGTTCTGGCCCATTTTCAGGTAAGGTCCAACTCAGTACTTATGGGGGAAACACGATTGAAATTGAAGGAATAAAGGGATTGTGCATCAAAGGTCCAACGGGAGCTTGTGCAAGGGAGGAGACAGAGGTCGTGATTGAGGCGAGACATAAGGGAGGAAGTAAATGGACTTAATAATGTAATTAAACTTCTCAATATAAGAGACGGACTAGGAAATGAAGAATGTATGCTCACTTGTATTATCGGAGATTAGAATTTTGAGTCGTGTTTGCTCTGTCTTGGCCTCTTAGGGTTCATGATGCAAACAAAAATGTATTTTCATGCAGTTTTTAACCTCGATTATGATTAATTTTACGATAAATTTTAAGCTTATTAACTATGTGTTTACAGTGGTTTTTGGTAAACAAATATTTTCCAGTTCTTAGACCATAAACAAGTCGATTGGAGGTTCTTTAATGAAAACGCTATCAGAAGTGACAAAGTTTAACGCTAAATTGAAGAAAAAAGTTCAAAAGACAAATTCGATCAAACCAAAAGCTTAAAAACAAAAGTGCATTAAAAGAACACGCATTAACCTATAAATGAAGTTCATTACATAAATAAGAAAGTACATTGCATTGTTCACAAAAACGCGAGAGGTTCAAACAAACACATACTCAGTAGAACTCAAATATTGTTCTCTTAGTCTCGTGACTTGGACATTTCAGAGCACTTGTGATTTTTTGAATCTAAGCTTGCGAACCTCTTCTCCGGTTTCTGATTCTCCTATTTATAAGTTTTCCTTGCAACTGCATGGTGGTTGTTCTAGAACATGAACGTGCTATTGCCAGCACCAGAGCTCTCGTGATCCTTGCGGTTACCCACGTTCTTCTTTCCCCACGTCTTCTTCAACACTATAACATTTACCCACATTCTTCTATCAAGCTCAGTTAGACCAACTTGTCTCTAGGTAACCTTGGTAGGTTGAACTTCAAGTTCTCGTGGCAAAAGAGAGTTTGTACACTCAGGAGTTTAAGTCACTCAAAGATTTAGTAGACATATAGTGTGTATATCTTGTAGCCGTGATGAGTGACCTGTTGTTTACATGTAAAGTTATTTATCTTTGATACTTTCACACTCACATTCTTTTTCACTCGAAGTCCATGTGCTTTATTTTTTTTAATTATCTTTCTCTTCTTTTCTCATCTCATCACATCACATTACATTTTTGCATCACCTATTTTTTTTTTTTTTATGTAGAGGTGGAAATCCGTGGTGAAAAAAATATTAGTGAAAATTGTTACTTTGGGCCAGCCCAGCCCAGCCCAACATCATAGTTTGTTAAAAAAATCGATACTCGTAGATAGGGATGACAATGGGGCAAAAAAAAACCCGAACCCGCGGGTACCCGCGGATAAAAATCCGTCACGGGTATAATAACCCGCGGGTTCGGGTACCCATGGGTTTGAAAAACGGATATTTTAAATATCCGTCCGAAAACGGGGCGGGGCGGATATCCGCGTACCCTACCCGTGGGTACCCGTTAGAGTAAAATTACATAAATGCCCTTACTATTTACTTAAGGCCAAATTAAAATTTTAGGGTTTAATTCTTCTCCATTCAAAGTCAATATTCTATAATTATTTTTTAGTAAAATATAAGCAAAGTTTGGTGTATAATGGTGGTAATTAAGTTTCGATTTGAGAAGAATATTTATAATCTTGGATTGTTTTAATGAACTTGATATTTCAAACTAATTGAAATTAATTCATATTTATTTGCTTCATCCGCTCAATTAATGTTCAATTATATGGGTGTTATTTAAGATCTGAAATCAATTTAAATTTCCAACAAAAAAAAGTTAATTTGAAGTAATTTAGGAAAATAAAAAATTGTAAACGGGTACCCGCGGGTATTCAAACCCGTTTAAGGCCCGTAAACGGGTACCCGTTTGACGCTTAACGGGTACGGATACGGGTCGACTACCCGCGGGTAGTGTTGCGGGTTCGGATACCCGCCCCGTTGCCATCCCTACTCGTAGACAAAAAAAAAAAACCAGTGGAGATATACTCTTCTCACTGTCTGCAACTTCTCTGTGTTTCTGCCATGTCTACTCTTTCTTGCTCCTCTTCTTCTTCTTCTTCGTATTCATTTGCAAGGTGCGGTAGCAACGCTCCACGCTCGGCCCCACCGACCCGAATTTCGTTCGGGTCGATTCCGACCCGTCCGAAGAGGAAGAAGACGAACGATGATGACTCGGAAACCAGAGAGCTGGTTCGTTTGCTCACGAGGAAGATAAGCGACAAAGAGCCTCTTGAGAGGACGCTGAACAAGTACGTGAGGCTTGTCAGAACCGAGCATTGCTTCTTGCTCTTTGAAGAACTCGGCAAGCATGATAAGTGGCTTCCATGCCTTGAGGTCAGTGAACTCTCTATAATATGTAACTTCCCCAATTTTGTTAATTTCATTGAATTTCTTATGTTTTAGGAAAATGGGTGTCTGGAAAGAGTAATTTTTTTTTATCAATTTTGTTGTTTTGATTTAATTGTGTTTTTAGTAGGTTGTGATAGGCTTGTTTGATTCACTTTAGGCTGTGTTTGGATACCCATTAAAACTCTTCTTATGGATTGAGATGGAAGCATGTTTAACTTGCACCAACTAATAGAGACTTGGTGCATGTTTGGATACAATGTGGAAAATCATGGTGAACAAGAGTAACTTCCCTTAGCTTTTGTGGCCGTCTACAGTGATATTAGTTTCATCTACGGTGATATTAGTTTCACCGTGATTTTCCACAATGCACCAACCCACAGATACTTAGTGCATGAAAAGAAGCAACTTTTTTGTGGTTGTCTACAGTGATTTTGACTTCACGGTGATTTTCCACCATGTATTTAGACATGCACTTAATAGTTGTTGTTGTCGTACTTTTTGTTACATTTACTGATATTATTGTATGAATCTTAGTACTCCCATAATTTCTTACTCAACAAGTTCCTTTTTTTAAAAAAAAAATAGTATCAAATTATGTTAGATCTTAGAAGTTAGCATGCATTCAGATAAGGGAGCATGAAGGATAATGTCAATGGTTAAATTTGAGTCACTTATGAGTAATGATATTTGGCATTCAGGTATTCAGATGGATGCAGAAACAACGGTGGTATATGGCTGATAATGGGGTTTACTCAAAACTCATATCAGTTATGGGGAAGAAAGGACAAACCAGGCTGGCTATGTGGCTTTTTTCGGAGATGCGTAACACTGGCTGTCGCCCGGATACTTCTGTTTACAATTCACTCATCTCAGCCCACCTTCATTCTCGGGACAAAACTAAGGCTTTGGCCAAAGCTCTTGGTTACTTTGAGAAGATGAAAGGAATGGAGCGGTGTAAGCCCAACATTGTCACATACAATATTATTTTGAGAGCTTTTGCTCAAGCTGGGAAGGTGGAGCAGGTGAACTCTCTGTTTAAAGATCTTGATGAGAGCATCGTTTCGCCGGATATTTACACCTATAATGGTGTGATGGACGCATATGGGAAAAGAGGGATGATCCGCGAAATGGAAGCGATGCTTACTCGGATGAAGAGCAATCAGTGTAAGCCTGACTTGATTACCTTTAACTTGCTGATTGATTCATATGGGAAGAAGCAGCAATTTGATAAGATGGAGCAAGTGTTTAAGAGTTTACTGCGCTCCAAGGAGAAACCGTCACTGCCTACATTTAATTCAATGGTTTTGAACTATGGGAAGGCGCGGCTTAAGGATAAAGCAGAAAATGTCTTCAAACAGATGACTGAAATGGGTTACGCGCCGAGCTTTGTCACACATGAGAGTCTCATCTATATGTATGGCTTCTGCGATTGTGTCTCCAAGGCGAAAGAATTGTTTGATGGGCTGGTTGAATCGAAGGTTCAGATCAAAGTTTCAACCCTAAATGCTATGCTTGATGTTTACTGCATAAATAATTTACCACAGGAAGCAGATTCCCTGTTTCAGAGAGCAAGAAGTATAAAAGTTTTGCCAGATGCATCAACATATAAACTTCTTTATAAGGCATACACTAAGGCCAACTCTAAGGAACTTCTAGATAAATTGCTGAAGCATATGGATAAAGATGGTATCATTCCTAATAAGAGGTTCTTCTTGGATGCTTTGGGTGCTATTGGATCTTCACCAGCAAATTCACGATCTGCTAATTCTGCAACTCATTCAAAAAGCCCCAATTTTTTTGGGAAACTCAGCTAGAAACATAGTTGGCAATTCAGGAATTTTTTTTGGCTCACCTATGACTGGCATACGAGCAGCTCCGTTCAGTGGTATGTTGCAGTCACTTCTCCCTCATTTCTATTTTACGTCGTGCTGGTTTTTCTGAGTTCACATTTTCACTTGGTCTCCATGCATTTCACTTTTTTTCAACTTTTCCTCAATACTATGATAATGTTGTTTCATTGAAATTGAATAATTCTTGTTGGATGCAGTTCGTTTGTTCATGTACATGACAAGTACTGAAAAATTATGCTTAGTGCTGGGGCTCAAAGTATAGATTCTTAGGACAAAAGAAACTAGAAAAGAGAATGATGTGTGCTTATTTTCCATCATGGTTTAATGTTTCATCACCATGTTATGCTTGCTAGATTCTAATATGTATAATATCATTTGTATCAAACTAATATTGTTTTAAATATTGTTTTAATACGCATTGTTTGGTTGGAAGAGAACGGAGGGGAGGGGAGGGGAGGGGAAGGATTTTAAAAATCTAATTTTGTTTGGTTCAAACTTTAGGAGGGAGGGGGAGGGAAATGGAGGGGAGCAAAATCCCTCCAACCTCAATTTTTTGTTCCCCCCAAAAGTGGGGGAATTAGGAGGGGAAATAAATTTCAGACAAAAATAACCCTACACCAATCTAAAAATTTCAATTTTTTATCCTAGGGTTTCCTTTCTTTATTTCATGTCTTTTATTTTCTTCCTTCTTCATACCAACCGCTAGCCCCCCTCTCCGGTCTCTCTCTCCGCCGCCACCGCCTCCTTCTCAGCGGCGCCGGCCCCCTCCTATCGTCTTGTTGCCCAGAATAGCAGTTTTGTCATGTGAACAGCCCTGTCTGCAAAGTCGGGAATATATTACTCTAAATACTGGAGCCAAACTGAAACATGTTATTCTTACTCTAAAGCTTTTGATTGTGTTTGTTGCATGTTAGTCGCTGTTACTTATTGTGTTATTTCAAAATTGCGATGTGTTACTCCCTTTTCTCCTTAATCGTGTTTCTCAATATCGTAATAAGAAGAGGTTCAGCCCTTTCTCCTATGCATAAATTGAGAATCACGTTTTTTACACAATTAGTACAAAACTTGATGATTAATACACTAGATACCAAACTTGTGCATTTGCCTTCTCTTTTTTATCACTGTGCAAGGTCTCAAAAATTCTGATTTGTGATGTTGGGGTGAAGGCTTAAAATTATGCAGAATAATTGTTGATGAAGAAGGATGTTATATTGTGTTGTTAAATTTAAGTAAATATATAAAAGAGTATAAAAGTAGTTTTAATTATAAAATCTCTTCTCTCCCCTCATGGACTAAATAAAAATAAGGTATTTTCCCTCCCCTCTCCTCCTATGAACCAAACGTAATAAGTATTAAAATTCCTCCCCTCCCTTCCCCTCCCCTCCCCTCCCCTCCTTTGAACCAAACAGTAGCTTAAGCAAGAAAATTTTGTGATTTTTACAGCCTTCCTTTTGTCACTTACAACAATTTCCTTAATCTTAATCTGTATTGAGTTCAATTGGCTCACTGCCATATCTCCATTATTCACAATTATGTGCTTTTCAGAAGATGATATCTTTCCTTTTTGTTTTCCACTTTCAGAAAGAGACTTCATCTGCTTTGCTTTATTCATGATATGGTAAAGAAATTTATAAGAACAGCAGAATGCAGTTTGATTCATGTGTAACACACCCTGTCTGTCTTTGGTTTTCTTAAGTTCTGTCTGTTCATCTTAATATGCTTTTTCATTTTCTGTCCTTAACAAGTTTGCCAGTGGCAAATGTAGCACTTAACCCATTTTGGTGATGTTTTTATTTTTATCGACAGAAATGTAGACATAGCACATAAAGTCCTGTTGTCAAGGCTTCACATGTTGTATATATTGTATTCAACTAATTCATGTCTGAAATGGCAAATGCTTTCTTTTGCTGGTGATGGTGCAGTAGATGACAATGGCAGCCAAAACTATGCTTCTTCTATGATGTATTATAAATTTAATACTATATGTGAATTTCTTTTTTACAAATGTTATTGATAGTTCATGTACAATGATCATACTGATGCAATTTGAAAATCAAGGCTCTAAGGATTACTGTGTTTCCTGGACAGTGATGAAAGCAATGGATTGATAAAACAATGTGTTGAAAATTTCTGTTGTGTTAGCACTCTGCACTTGTCATATTTGTAGTAATGCTACACTGATTGAGCCAACTTGAAAGAATTGTTAAGAATTCAATATATAGGGCAATGGCCACCTAAATTAAAAAGTGCATTTTAGAACAGAAAGAACAGTTATTTCCACCGATTGAAGAATAATCTACAATGGAAGAAAATTAAACCACTTAAATGTATGTTTTTCTAAATTTAAATTAATTTTGAAGAGAAACTTTTTTATATGGGGAGGCTCCTATTTAGCAGTTGTTTCAGATTGTCCCTCTTTTATTTTTAGTTTTGATTATGTTGCTCTTTCATTCATCTTAGAGGTGGCAATGATGTGACTTATTTCCTTCCTCACTAAGAATGCTTTCTCTTACGTCAATTTAGTTTGAGAGGAAGACGTTTCTTCAAAGGTTGTGTTTTTTTGTGAACGCTAATGTATTTGCTTCAATATTCTTTAAAAAGAAACATGTCATCTTTAAAAAGAAACATGTCATTTATTCTTTGCATTATTTAACGGATTAATAAAAGAAAATATGATTGGTTAAAGTGTTAAACTATGAGATGATAGGTGGAATAAAATTTATTAATTAATATGAAATTATTATCAATTGAGTGTATGAATTAAAAAGAACAAAATGTCTTGATTCTTGAATAACAACCATCATTTTTAAATGAAGAGGAAAACTAAAATAATAACTTTTCTGCAATCATGGAGGTAGCGTTAGCAATTGCATAATTAGCATACAGACAACAACTAAACATTACAACACAACTCATTATGTCTTCCAAATATCTATACCACATACACCATACAACACCATTACTTTTTTCATTTTAAGCATGGGTGCTCTTAACTCAATCTTATTTGACCTGCAAAAATCTCTTAAAAATGCGTCTCCTAAGAATCGATTTTTTTAGCCATAAGAGTCTGTTTGGTGGACAGGATATGATAGAAGTAATCATATCCTGCTGTAATATGTCGTTTGTTGCGCCTGCAGTATAAGATAACACTATCTTGTCCCTTATCCTATCATGTCTATCATATGTAAAAGTTACACTGAGGGAGAGTTATGATAGAAATTATCCTGACAGAATAGAATATCAGTTTATGAGTATTATGAATTTTTTATTTCAAAGGAAAATTTGATACATTTTTCATTGTTTCTATCATATCCTATCAATATCATGTCCACCTCAAATGCAGGATATGATAAGAGTCTATCATGCTCTTATCATATTGTGTCTTTATCCAATCATTTATCTTATCATGCTCTTATTATATCGAGCTCATTTTGTGGTCAGGATAGGATAAATGATTTGATAAGAACAAGATATGATAAGAGTAGGATAGACTCTTATCCTATCTTCATTTGAGGTGGACATGATATTGATAGGATGATAGAAACAATGAAAATGTATCAAATTTTCCTTTGAAATAAAAAATTCTTAATATTAATAAACTGATATCTTATCATGTCATGATAATTTCTATCATAACTCTCCCTTCAGGATAACGTATACACATGATAGACATGATATGATAAAAGACATGATAGTGTTATCCTATCATGCTGACGCAACAAACAACGTATTACTGCAGGATATGAATTTGTTATCCTATCATATATGCTTATCTTGTCCACCAAACGGGTTCATCATGTCCTTATCCAATCGTTTATCATATCATGCTCTTATCTTATTTTGACCACCAAACGAGTCCTAAGAATCCAAACAGTCACTTTTAACAACTACGATCGATCGACACCTATTATTCATAAGACTTTTTTTTTATAAGCCTTCTTATTTGAAAATGAATGCATTGATGACCACTTACTCACTTAGTCATCTCTCTTGTTCTCCTTTGATTCCGCCTTGTCCTCTTCCATTCAGTTTTAGAGCATCTCCAATGGTAGTATCTAATGTTAAATACATACTCATATGAGTATCTATTACCATTGGAGTACATATTCAATTCCAACATGGCAAAGATGAGTATGTGGGAATAGATACTCATCACTAGACTTGAAAGGTGAGCTTGTATTTATTACAAGCACTTACAATTAATTAAAATGGAGATAAATAATAAAATATACAAATGTGATGTTGATGGTGAGATCCACTATAGAAACTTTTAAGAGTTGTTGGGTTGGAGTAAAAAAGTTAGTAAAATAGGGTAGATGATGTGGCATTATGGGAAATTGAAAAAATGATGTGTAGATATTTTAGTGAGTATGATGGATGTAGATGCTCTTATGCACCAATGAAATGCATTAAACAACTATTAAATGCATTAGTTATTAATACCATATAAATCATAAATAACATTAAAATGCATTGATTTGTTTTTTTGAAACTCAAAATGCATTGATTGATAATATCTTATTAACTACTAATACCATATATAAATCATAAATGCCACATTAAAATGGCTTGATGGATAATCTCAAGTGGTCCAAAAAGTCATCATCTTCATCCTCTGATTCCGATCCTTGTCAAGAAACTCATCAACAATCCCATTTCTAATAAAGAAAAAACAAATTAATATCAGCATTTCCATTTTCATTTCAACATTAAATGGTGCCAGCAAACATGGAAAAACATCATCAAACAAATCAAACGTTTCTTGCTTGCTTCACGTGCCACCTTCCCTATATAATAAACCCAATCTCCCTCTTCACTTCAGAAATCAGAACCCAATCAATCACTCACTCATGGCTGCGATGATGCTCAAGAGAACCATCTCATTCGCAACCTCCAAGGTTACTCACTCCCATTTCCGTGCATGCAGCAGCTTTTCCTCCTCCGCCGCCACCGCCGGAAACCCCGCTCCGGCGCCGCCGCAGCTGCCGCCGTTTGACTACCAACCGCGTCCGTATAATGGGCCACTCGTCGATGAAGTCCTCGCCAAGCGGCAAAAGTTTCTCGGTCCCTCCCTGTTCTACTATTATCAGAAGCCTGTGAGTGACGCTCGATTTTTTTCTTCACCCCCTTTTGTTTATTTTGATGTTTCTGATTATTTTCATGTATTGGGTATTTGAAAAAGTGTGAAAGTTTATGTTTTTCTGATCAGGCAAAGATTTTTGCCAATGTTGTTGTTTTTGTTATTTTTTATGAATTTATGAATGTCTGATTCAGATTTTAATTACTTTTTCATGTGTAATAGCTGAATCTTGTGGAGGGGAAGATGCAATTTCTTTATGATGATACTGGGAGGCGTTACCTTGATGCTTTTGCTGGGATAGTTACTGTTTCATGTGGACATTGCCATCCTGAAGTTGTGAATGCTATCATAGAGCAGAGTAAACTTTTGCAGCATACTACAACCATTTACCTGAACCATGCTATTGGTGATTTTGCTGAAGAATTGGCATCTAAAATGCCTGGAAACCTTAAGGTCAGTTTTCTGTTAATCCCTTGTGTCTAGATAGTGTTCCTGGAATTTGTTTTAGAAAAATAGTATGAGGATGGAGGGGTCTACATTACAATTTAATAGTATTGCCAGGGTTTTAAATTGTGGTTGCTGTCGCCGCTGTGTTGTAGAATTGTGAACAAATGCAGGGTGATCCGGCCGCAATTGCGGTTGTGATGCTGTTGCAGACTGAATTTGAAACCCTGACGAATGCTTCTCCTTGAAATGTCTTATAGTTTAACATTACCTTGTTTCATGCTTCATGTCATGCATTCATTGGAGACATGCAATGTCCAGTTATCTTTCAATGTAGAACATAATCGTCAAATGCACAATTTTTAATTGCAGGTTGTTTACTTTGTAAATTCTGGTTCAGAAGCAAATGAGTTAGCAATGCTTATGGCTCGATTATATACTGGTAATCTTGGTATGATTTCTTTAAGGAATGCATATCATGGTGGGAGTTCAGGTACCATTGGCCTGACTGCTTTGAACACATGGAAATACCCAATACCAGAGGTTTGTCTATCTATGCCTTTGATCACAATATTTCAATATGTCAGTTGGCCACTATTAAATTTCAATGAGAATTTGGAAATAGAGTATACATCTGTGGCAGAGGAACCTAAGACTCCCCTTTTTGCCTCAATAACTAGTTGGTGGTTGCAGCTTTTGTAATTATTTACTGGGTGCTTTTAAACATAAACAAAATTGATGAATTTATTTTTCTCATTTTAGCTTCTTTTTTTTGGGTTATAGGATTCAGCAAGATGATCACATGTATTAGAAACTTAAATGGGAAAACTTCAAATCTGTTTCAAAAATTCTGTCATCACTTGCTTTTCATTTTTCAGTTTATTGTTGCATAAGAAACCAACAATAAGATATATTTGACTCCAAGCTAGTCTCGTTGTAATATTTTGTTGTTGTGAATGTGGCCATTCATTGTTCTATTAGAGATGTTGCAATATAATTATTCTTAACAATGGTTTAAACCTTTCAGGGAGAAATTCAACATGTTATTAATCCAGATCCATACCGTGGAGTCTTTGGTGCAGATGCTAATAGTTATGCCAGAGAGGTCCAAGATCATATTGATTATGGAACTTCAGGAAAAGTTGCTGGATTTATAGCTGAAACAATTCAGGTATGTATAACTATAATCTATCATGTTTAATATTTGAAGTGGAATTAAGATTGGCCCTTTTATTTACTCTCCTCTCATGGCTTATTAGGGAGTTGGAGGAGCAGTGGAACTGGCACCTGGGTACTTGAAACTTGTTTATGATATTGTACACAAGGCTGGTGGTGTCACCATTGCAGATGAAGTACAAACTGCGTTTGGCCGCACAGGAAGCCATTATTGGGGATTTGAGACACAGGGTGTCATTCCTGATATAGTTACAATGGCAAAGGTTTGTGCCATATACCGAGTCCTGGACACCCTAATCATACATTAGAATATATTAACTTAAATATCTTCTGTTGTTATTACATGGTATCTCATGTTAATCTGTTTTAGGGTATTGGCAATGGTTTGCCGATGGGAGCTGTAGTTACAACTCCAGAAATAGCAAGTGTGATGGCCCAGAAGGTTCAGTTGAACACATTTGGTGGGAATCCTGTATGTTCTGCCGGAGGGCTCGCAGTGCTGAGGGTTCTTGATAAGGAGAAGTGCCAGGCTCATTGCGCTGATGTTGGTTCTCACATGCTCGAGCGTTTGAGATCACTTCAGCAAAGATATGATAGTATGTCTATCTCGAATCTAACATCCTAGAAAAAGTTTGTTTTTTGCTTTTGTGACATACTTTTTGATGGCACGTTTGCACTTTATAGCTATCTACCTGCATCCCATAGTAGAGGCATAAACTTTGAATTGAGTACTGATCTTTTAGCACCAGACCTTGTTTGGAAATACATTATAGCATAAACGCTTATGCAAGTGTTTGAATAAGCTGTTTTGAGTTAATTTTCATAAGCTGACCCTTATTGCCATAAGCACTTAATTAAACTGTTTACCCAAACCAACCCTCAGTATGGAGCTGTGTCATATGTTTATTATACACAAGACTGTTTCTCATATTGCTGCAATTGTGTTGACTATGCTCATGGTTATTATATAATGTGGCAGTCATTGGTGATGTGAGAGGAAGAGGCTTGATGGTCGGGGTAGAGTTTGTAACTGATCAAAAGGAGAAGACTCCTGCAAAGGCTGAAACTAATGTTTTGCATGAAAAACTTAGAGGTGAGACAAGAATCATTTCAACATTCATATGAAGCCTTCTTTTTCTAAATTTTTTTCAAATTAATAGTCTAACAACCATTTACTTGCATATGAATTGAAGAGCTCGGTGTCCTGGTTGGGAAAGGAGGAATGCATGGAAATGTTTTCAGGATTAAGCCACCAATGTGTTTCACCAAAGATGATGCAGGTATAATTATTTCCTCACTCTCTTAGTGCATGTTTGGAAATTCTTCTATTTTTTATTCTAAAACCAAAACAATTCTGGAGAGAAGCATCTGTAAGCCGCTTTTGAATTGATTCTAAGAAAAAATAAACTAAGACATGGTCTTAACTGAGATTTGCGAGTTCGACATTCTTTCTTGATGCCTTCTCCTAGCAAAATACTGCTTAACTGACTGTTCCCCTTCTGTGCAGATTTTCTTGTGGATGCTTTGGACTATTCTTTATCAAAGTTGTGAGATGACTCTTCAAAATGGGGGCAAGTTGCTGCTGTAACAGCTCTTACAAGTTATATATTTCAGTTTCACATATGTTGGATAATGAAATGTTCACCCAAGGGGGTTTTCCTTTCTGATTTGGATATTTTAAGTTGACCTTGGATTCGTGTGAACAAAATTGCGTGTTTCATGGCATTAAAGAGTTTGCATTCAGTCCATTAGATTAATAGGTGATCTTGGTATAATTTAACTTGAATTCTAATTGAATAATAATTGAAAATTGATGAGTAAGGTCATGATCACGAACATTGATGAGTTAGGTCATGATCATGAACATCATAAATCACAGGTTTGCTCGGCTACTTAGAACAAAATGTGGATCCAGGTTAGGTTAAATTCAATGTGTCAAAATCATGTTTCTCCGATCCACGTTAAATTAGACGTGACGAATTTTATCTCTTTGTTATTGGCTTGAGATACATGAAATCACATGTGCATTGACACTTATGCCAAAATAACCAGGAATTTAGTAGGTTCAAAGCACCCAAGAAAATAAACCTTTTAAAGCTATTGTTCTTAGTATAAGAACTTGTTTGATACTATTAGTATAAGTACATTCGAAATCAGTTCTCACTTGATAAAATTACTATTAGTATATTCATTCAAAACCATTCTCCCAATTGTAGAAATCTATCAGATTTACATTTTACATGCTGAATCAAATGTGCTGCACATTTACGGTTTACATGCTGAATCAAAAGAGAATGTGATTCAAAATTAAATTATATGCTTCCAGCGATGAAAAACATACAAACTATTAAAATAAATAAATAAAAGATAAAACGACACCAGATTTTTAACGTGGAAAACCCTCTCCAAGTGCAATGAGGTAAAAACCACAGGACCTAGTCCAGTAAAAAAATCCACTATAATCATCATTATGAGTACATAAGTATTGAGGAGAAAAAAATGGCAAATTAATTACAATATTTGCTGAGATACTAGCAAACCAGCATCCTGAGACCCAACCCCTCTGGACGTGGGGTGTCCTGCCAAAACAACGAAAGAAATGCTTAGAAGCTAAACAAAACCCAAAACTACACACTAACAAACTTAAAAGCAGGAAAATAAATTAAAAACTTAACACCCCTAAACCCACACGACCCCAACATTAGCCTTTATTTTGACATTTGTTCTTATTCTACAATAAATGAAATTGCAGGCAAAAACACAAAGACAAAAAAATCCTCACCAACATGCCCATCCATGAAATTAGAAAATGCACTAATTAACAAACCTCCAAAGTAAAGGCTAAAGAGAGAAAATTCATATTAAATGTTAGGTGCAAAGCTAAATTAGGAGTGTGCTCAAGCAAGAAAAGCAAAACAAACTCAGGGACACACACAAATGGAAAACCTTTACACACCTAAGCAACTTTTCTTTCATTGAATTTCTTCACTGCCAAAGAAGGAACACAAATCCTACATGGGGTCCCGGGATGTGGTGATGGTAATTGCCTCCCCACTTTTTCAACCGTTGAGTTTTTTTAGACGTATTCATGCCTCACTGGTAGCGGAGTAGAGCCCCTTTTTCGTCACGTCTTTTATAAGTAATTCAAATAACACCATTGACGGGTCAACACTTTTTAATGTTAGGGATTTCTCCTGCCTCAATCATGCCCTTCGACGTTTTTATTATTTTTGACAATCAGTCGGTAGCGGGAACAAACACACAATCCTCTGACAGAAGTAGCATGTCCATACCGACTGAGCACTCACCTTGGCAGCGGGATCGAACACACACTCATTTGATAGAAGTAGCCCGTCCTTACCAAGGTGAGGCAAGCAACATAGTGAAGCTTATGGCTTATGCATGCCCTTCAGATATTTATTATGAAGCTCAATTTGTTTAAGGCTGAGGAGTTACATTAGAACACTCTATTAAGTTATTATGTGTCAACTATCACATCTTTGATGAATATTCAAATACCGTTTAGACGTTTATTAATTTATATAGTAGAATTTAGTGCTCGACTAAGGCAAATAATGAAATGCAACTACTAGAATATCGCTCAAGTAAATATAAAAGCAACACATTTGATACAGCCCCACAAGAGTACTGCTTGCCCCACATTAACAAGAGACACACTAACATGTTTAACAAAGCACCCAACACTTAAAAAATAATTTTCACTAATAACCAAAACTAAAGAGGACTAAAACTAGTACATCTAGTACATTATCACATTCATTTCATAGGCATGCAAAAACTCTCTACTAATCACTCTTTTTTAACCGACTCCACTACTAACACAAGTAAAATAAAATAAGACCAAAACTCGAAAAAAGAAACACAAAACATGCAACCAAAGCATTAAACACACAACAACAAAAAAACCAACACAAGACATGCAAATAAACCATAAAAATTGAAATTGAAAAAGATAGGTAAAGAAAACTCCCCTATCATCAGCAGGTATAAGGAAGACAACACTCAGAACATGAAGAATGATGAAAACATGATTAGTGCTGATGGCGCCTTTTTCCTGAAAAATATTATAAACTCAACGTTTAGTATCAATAAAGGAATAATAATAATAATAATAATCACTATAGCTATTATAATTGAAAAATTAAGAGACTTACGATTTTTTTTTCTACTTTGTCGTGGTAGTCATCAGGGATGAAAACCTGATCCTCCAATATAGTAGCAAGCGCTGGCCTCCAATGTGAACCGCCACGGCGCCGACTAGGTTGAGGAAGAGCCGAGGAATGGAGCGGAGAGGCTGTCACTGTGGATGGAGGGGTAGCCGCCGTGGATGGCCGGGTAGCGGTCGTGGATGGCGGGGTAGCGGCGCAGCTGCGATGGCTGTGACAAGATGGAAAACACTTCATGGTGTTCACGTATGAGGATGTCGGAGCTGTTAAACCAACGGATTTTATTAGTTCTTTCACTATTTCCAATTTTGTAAAATATCAAAAATCAAAATAAAATTAATAACTGATTTATTTATTTAAAATTTAAAAAAAAATCAATTCCAAATAAAATTACCAAATTGTCACGTGTTTAATGAAATTTAGTTGGATCTTTTTCCTTTTTTCTTTCAAGTTTTATTTTCCACCTAAAATTATCCTAAGTTGACCCTGACCTAACCAATTCACTAATTAACCTAATCCAAATTAAATCCCCAAATAAGTTCAAAAAAAATAAATCCCCAAATAAAACCACCAAACACCTCTTAAACACCACAAATAACACAAGTAGAATAGAAAATATTAAGCTGTTCAAAAAAAAAATACAGAATATAAAATATTAAAAGAATTAACGAAATTGAAGAAGAACGAATTTAAAGAGAAACTCGTGATCATTGTGACACATTAATCAATCTCTGTCATAAGTTATAACTAGCTCTATTAATTTATAGATTACTCAATGAATCATTATTAATATCAACAAGTGAAAGCAGTTTTAATTTGATGCAGCCATAAGATTTGTTGATCAGTTAAATTGTATGATCAGCGTTTTTTTTTTTCTCATACATGTATATGTTCTTGTGTGAACGAACCAGTTGCAGTCTACTTGATGCATATAGTATAGTAAGAGGAAACAACATTTACCAGAAAATAAAATAAAATTTACAAGAGAGAAGAGGAAACAACCTTGAGAGAGAGGGAGAGACCGTTATCAAGAGAAGAAGACTGAGGACTGAAATGTCAATTGAAAGAAAGAAGGAAGAAGGTTTGGACTTGAGGGTAGGGTATTAATAATGGGTCCTACACTCCTACCCCTGTGTTTTTGTTTTTGGTCAAATGTTCCAGGAAGCCTGGTTACCCAAAGAGGGTCTAGGCCCAACGGCCCAGAAACAAGGGATCCTATATTTGGGTAAATTGGGCCGAGAGATCCTTTTTCGATATAGATCTTTAGAAAAAAAAACACAAAGGTTGATAAAGCATATAAAAACATATTTCGACCAAAAAAAAAACATATTTACACATCCTAAAATTAATTTTTACATATTTAATCATTTAAATTTTTTAAAACACCTTTAAAATAAAAAAAATTAGTTACAAGTTTTATTCACATTCTTAAATTTATATATTCAGAATTTCAAATTATATAATTAAATATATAGTTTTTAGATTTTTTAAAGTTGAGTTTTGGCATGCTTCTGTCAGTTGGTTGCCGCGTGAGATCAATATGGTGGCAGATTGGCTAGCGAAGAGTAGTTACCAGAGCCTGGTTTGTGGTACCATTTTGGTTCTTTCCCCAGCTCCTGATCTCCAGACCCTTTTCTTGAAGGATGCTCTAGGTGTTTAGTTTTTGTTCCGATGTATCAAAAAAAATAAAACACATATCTTCTTAACTTTCACAATTTTTAAATTTTTTTCTCATAAAATTATTACACTTTTAAAACTTCAATTTTTGGTTCTTAATAAATTTTCACTTCAAGAAATAAAAAATTTAAATTCAATTACGGTAATGAAAATTCATGTCATGTCATGCTTACTTTAATTTGGAAAACATTTTTTTCCATTTATCATAGTTCTCAGTTGACTATTCATGAGCCACCTTTTTTTTTATCATAGTTTGATTACTGAATGACCATATTCAAAAAGGTTAGACACAAGCCTTAAAAAAAGCTTATGAAAAATAATATACCAGACTCAGATTTTGAATTTTTTAAGTAGGTCAAATATATTTAAGTAAAGTGTAGTATAGCATTTTTGCACCCCTACACTACATGACTAAATTCACATATTTCATTAATGTAATGGACCAAAAACTACGCTTTGTTTTGGGACCGTATTCTATTTACATCTATTTTACAGATACTAAAATATATATTTTTCTCTTTTTTCATTTTTCAATATCTACCTTAATTATTTTTCTTCTCATTCACCTCTATTTCTTGTAGAAATTATAATTAACTAAATCTATACTAGGAATTAGAATACCATACAAAATTAGGATAAATTTGAGTACATTTCAAGACATTTTACTAGTCTCTCTGATTTGTAGAAGCACGCACACAATTGTACAGAACATGATCTTCTCTCGTCTTTTGCAAATTGACTTTTTCAATGGATCACGAAGTTGTTAAATGACGTCAGAGACAAGTGGGGATCATACTCTCTATTAACAAAACATAGAAAACCTAATGTTTATCAGTCATGAATATTAGGCCTATTGAGCCCTACACAAAAGCTAACACATACTTGTTAATTGGACTCAGCTCAATAAACTTATATGCACATGATGTCATGGTGATTCCTAAAATAACTCAAAAGGACTACATTAACAAATGAGCTCTTAGAAAAAAAACATATCATACAACATTTAACTCATTTAATTTTATTAAAACAAAACAAACGTCCAAATTAGAATAAAATTCTAACATTCCTCTCATACCAAACAACCTTCAAATCCACTCTTTCATCATTTATTCACAATTTCTCTACTAGGGAAGTAGGGATGCTGATTGTCGAATAAGAAATTATTTGTAACAAATTCTTGATGCGGAAGGTAGGAGAAAGAGAAATCAGTTGTAACTGATAACTGACTGAAAACTGAATTGAATTGATGATTAGAATTGTACAAGTGTTCTCCTTATATACAGAAGATGAACAATCAAAGATAAAGCAACTAACTCAACCAACTAGCTTGGTTAACTAACTACAACTAACAACCATACTAACTAACCTAAGGTTGAGAGCTGGGTAAAAGTACATTAACTATTTACTATATCTAATAGTCCCCCTCAAACTGGAGAGTGTATGTCACACAGTCCCAGTTTGGAGAAAATAGATCGAAACGGAGCTGGTGTTAATGGTTTAGTGAGAATATCTGCAAGCTGAGAAGAGGAAGCTACTGGGAGTAAGTGAATCAGTCCTTGTTGAAGCTTTTCACGCACAATGTGACAGTCAAGCTCAATGTGCTTGGTCCTCTCATGGAAGCTTGGATTATGAGCTATATGCAGAGCTGATTGGTTATCACAGTAGAGAGATACAGGTGAAGTAGGTGAAGCTTGAAGATCTTTCAAAAGATAGCTCAACCATTGAACTTCACACACTGCTGCTGCCATTGCCCGGTACTCTGCTTCACAAGAAGAACGAGAAGCAGTATTCTGTTTCTTAGATCTCCAAGATATCAAAGAAGACCCTAAGAACATGCAATATCCAGTAATAGATTTGCGGGTATCCACACACCCTGCCCAGTCTGAATCACTAAAGGCTGTGAGGACAGTTGAAGAAGCTGCTGGATAAAAAAGACCACAGCCAGGGTTGCCTTTAATGTACTTGAGAACTCGATATGCAGCTGCTTCATGAACATCAGTAGGTGCAGACAAAAACTGACTCAGTTGATTAACTGCAAATGATATATCTGGACGTGTAGTGGTCAGATAGAGAAGTCTTCCAATTAAACGTCAATATGATCCCACATCTGAAAGTGGAGTTCCTGAGGTAACACCAATCTTTTGAGAGTGATCCATTGGTGTTGAAGCTGGTTTTCCACCAAGTAGGCCTGAATCTGAGAGTAGCTCTAAAGCATATTTGCGCTGATTCAGGACAATGCCTGCTTGAGACCTTGCTATTTCTAAGCCTAAGAAGAATTTGGCCTCACCAATATCTTTTATTCGAAACTGAGCATGTAATGATTCCTTGACTAAGTTTATCTCAGTCATGTCATTCCCTGCTAACAACACATCATCTACATACAGTAACAAAGCAGTGAATGATCCAGTGGTAGGTACAATGAAAGTCTTGCAAATTAGAGGGAGGTCTTCTGGTTCTAGTTGAAATCCTTTGTGGATTATCCTGTGAAGGAATTTGTTGAATGGGTTCTAACTGGTCAACAACATTGGGTTCAGTGTCAATGAGACCTAAGAACTCTTCATTCAAGAAATTGGGTTGGGGCAACACAAAAGGCTCGGTTTTGTTTTCAGTTTCAGTGTGAGCTTGGTATGGGAATATGTTTTCATGAAAGACAACATTTCTAGAAATAGAGATGTCTCTACACTTCAGATCATACACTAAATAACCCTTGGTTCCTGATTTGAACCCTAGGAAAACACACCTTTTAGCTTGTGGATCAAATTTAGTCCTGTGACTTGACAAAGTAGAAGCAAAGCAAAGAGAACCAAACACTCTAAGTGTGGTCAAATCCGGTAGCTCTTTATGAAGCAGTTGAAAAGGACATTTGTTGTCTAAAACTGGACTAGGAAGTCTATTGATTAAGTAGACTGAATGGATAATGGCATGTGCCCAAAAAATTTTAGGGAGATGTGCTTGAAATAGCAAAGCCCTAGCCACATTCAAAATATGCTGATGTTTTCTTTCAACAATGGAGTTTTGTTGAGGTGTCTCAACACAACTTGTTTGATGAACTATCCCTTTTGTGGCATAAAACTGATCTAAAGCAAACTCTTTGCCATTGTCACTCCTAACAACTTTCACTGTTGTATTATATTGATTAACTACTAGAGCACAAAATTCCTGAACTAGGTTTCTTACTTCAGCCTTAGACTTAAGTAAGTATACCCATGTATATCTAGAGTAGTCATCAACTATGGTTAGGAAATAAGAATAACCATGTAAAGAGTGAACAGAAACAAGACCCCAAATATCCACATGAATAAGCTGAAAAATAGCAGTAGAAACAGATGTACTAAGGGGAAAACTCAATTTCTTTTGCTTTGCAAGTGGACAAATATCACACACAGTATCTTTTGTGCAATGTACATATGGAAAGAGGTCATTAATTGATTGACCTTTGACAAAAGAAGGATGGCCTAGCCTATAGTGCCACAAATTTTGTACACTAGACTGAAAAACACAAGCTAAACTGTGTCTATTTACAATGGTAGGAAATGAAGCAGAATCACAAGTTTTCAAGGGATTTACAGTAGTATTTGCACTGGTATTTACACTGTCTGAATGTGTAGCTTGAAATGGATGTACAGAGGCTTTGTTGAAGATGTATAACCCTCCTCTCTCTACTTTAGCTGTGCCAATCGTCCTCCAAGCATTGGAATCCTGAATTAAGCAAACATCATCCTCAAATGTTAGCTTATAGTGAAGACACTTTACTAGCTTATGCACTGAGATCAAGTTGGAATCAAAGTTTGTCAAGAATAAGACATTTGTGAGAATAAAGGATGGAGTAATATGAATAGACCCTTTGATCAAAGCTGTTTCTGTTGTACCATTTGGCATAGAGACAGGAATTGGTGCTACATGCTTATATGAATGAAAGTAACTCAAGGTATTGCAAATATGATCTGTTGCACCAGTGTCAAGTATCCAGAAAGTGTCAAGGGGATTACCATTCTTAGTCAGTACACCTTGTGAAGAGCCTTTACCATTCTTAGACGATTGACCTTGAACACACGAGTTTACACTAGCCTGATGACCTGAGGATGAACCCTTTTGCTCTTGAGGTGGAAGAAGGGCTAGCAAGTGATGGTATTGGTCTGCAGTGAAGCCAAACCTTGTGCTCTCTTGTCCTGAAACTGCCTCCTGAGAATCTTGGTCTTCTTCATTGCTATGGACACAATTTGCAGAACGGTTGGCATACTTAGGATTCTTGAATTTGAAACCTGGTGGGAATCCATGTTTCTTGTAGCAATCCTCTACTGTATGACCCATTTTTCCACAGTAAGAACACTTCTTGTTGGACCACTTGTTTCCTCCATAGTTGCTGCTGCAACCTCCTGAGGAAGAGTGATGAGAATTCCTATTCTCAGAATGTGTAGACCTATTCTCAGCTTGAGCACCTCGATTCTCACTTGTACCTTCTCTTGAGACCATCATAGCTTTGGATCCAGAAACATTTTCACAAGAAAATTGTCTTTCTTGTTGAGCAACAAGAGCAAACACACGATTTACATTGGGGAGGATATCTAATAACATCAACTGAGACCTAACCTCAGAAAATTGATCATTCAAACCCCTAAGAAATCTAACCACCTGGTTCTTATTTCTTTCCTCTTCAACATTCCTAATCGCTCCACATGAACACCGCAGATTCTGATTTGCTTGATCGATTCCTTGGATTGGCTTAATGAGGCCATGCAATTCGCCCACTAAAAGTAGTTAAGTTACCGTTAGTTGCTTGGTATCAGATGTGATTCATTTTCACGTGGTATTGTTGAAGGTCAATATTCTCATGCATCAAAGCTTGGTTAACCTATAAGACCCTTGTCACTTGTGAGTCTATATTTAAGGAGTACTGTGCTTGCTCATTTTCATCTTTAGGCATCTTGCTCCATTATGAATTAAGGCAAAATTGAGAGCCGGGCATCTTATGGGCCTTCATATATTAAAGCATTGTGGGAATAGTTAATATTATTGTGGAATCTAATTCTACCACTAGGGCAATCAAATTGCTAATGCTTTGGCAAAGCATGCACTATACTTCAGACTTTATAATGTCTCGTCTTTTTTGCCTGCCTTTACCTTTTTTCTTAAATCATTTTTCGGTGTGCCTTTATTTGGGCCTGCAGTTCATATATGATTAACACACAAAAAATGTTTATCATGACACATTTGAGACTAAGTGAGCCCAATATTAGAAAATTAAAAAAAAAAAATATATATATATATATATACACATGATTTTAAATGGTTTTGTCAATTTTTTTATAGAACATTATATCCAAAATCAATAATGAGTATTTTCTTTTTTTTTTGCTGCATAATAATGAGTATTTTCATGTTGTGAAAACTATATTAATCTTAACTAAAAAAGTCTTATTAATTATTTAAGGGTGTACTAAACCTTTCGTGAAGTGTTTCTCCTATATTATTTAAAAAAAGAAAAAACCACTTTTACTTTTTTAACAACACTGCACTAACCTTTCATAACGGGTGTTGAGTATTATTTACACTATCAATGAGTTATATTCAAGAAAAGATGATTATCTATTAGCAACCATCATCGAGCATTGTGAGTTGAAGTTATATGAAATTATACAGCTCCCTGCCACAACTATTACTACCGTTGTTGTCATTGCTATCGTCATTGCCACTACCGACTCCACTGTCATTATTATCCCCCTCCACCGTCGTTGTCATCACTAGCATCTCTACCACCATCACCCATAACTACCACTATCACTACCATTCTCCACCCCACTATCCTGTACTAAATATATGATTGTATCAATTTAACCAAGAATTAACTAAATACACCTCTTAGAATAATTTTTTCTTTATTCAACTCCCTTCTTAAGAGGCAAACTTTCAAACACAAGTTTTCAAAATTCCTTTATTTTTAATACTGCAGGATATCCTCGTGGCTGGTTACTATTTTAGTCAATTTTAATTAATGAATTCCATTCAAGTTTTCAACAACCCTTTCCTATCCTACACCCTTTAGTTAGTGAAGTCAACCCTAGTTAAGCTTGAGTGGAGTAAGTAAGTAACCATGGTAGGAGAAGATAACACTAGTACAAGCACACGCGTGAGGGAAGCTTCGCACACGTGCCGAATCCCATGTATTTAATTTAAAAACTTAATTGAATTTCCGGTGAAGAAGCGGGTAATTACTGAAAAACCATTCCAACAGATAAACCATTTTTCTCAAATTAACTAAACCCACACTTGTCCTTACCTGCCATTCCGGGCAGCCCGTGACACAATCTTTTGGGTTTCCGGACGCTGCCCAAACTGCCCGATTCTTCGTTCAGAAATTACGAACGAACACACACACACGCTTGCTCTGTGTTTCCCTTGTCTCTCTCTTCTCACACACTCACTCTGATATTTCTTCTATATTTTGAGTGCTCCGTGTTTCTACGATCACGATCCAACGGTCCACAATGCACGGAGCTTGTTCCTCTAGTTTCCCGAGGTTTTAGAGCTCCAAACCCTCAGATCCAGCTTCTCTGTCTCTTGATCTTCCTTCCTGGTAAGCTCTTTCAACCTTCTTCCTTCACAATTCTCGCTAATTCTCTGTTTTTCAGCTTTATCTTTCTCAATCTCTCAGTTTCTTCGTTGAAATCTCTTCTTCTCATGCTACCTCTGTAGTTCATGTTCATGCTTTTGTTCTTAGCTTCAATTTTCCGCTGTGAATTTCTATTTTGTTCCTCTTTCTCTATTTTTCATGTCTCTTTAATTTAATTTATTTATTTTTATCCTTCGTTTTAATAAGCTTTGTTGAACCATACAGAGGAAAGTGAAAATATTATATTAAAATAAAATAAAATTTGGTGTGATAATTGTGGAAACAAGAACAGAAACTGACGTGATTTTGCAGAAGATCTGACTGACGGTGGTGATAACATTTTTTAATTATTTTTTTACAGGATAAGATTATCTGGTTCGAGAAGTTATTTTTTGTTTGTTCTTCGTACGGAATGGAGACTGAACACGGAATGATGACGGTGACGCTAGGTGGTGGCGCGTTGGCGGAAGTGGTGGTGACTTTGGTAGCTTCTGCTGTCGTCAAAGCTACGCTTTTGGCCGCGGTGAGTTACAACTTACTAGTTACTGGTTTCAACCTTGACCAGATCTAAGTAACTAACCCTATCTATTTGTGTTTCTATTGAAAGCAGCAATTTGTGTTATTTTTTCTCGTTTTTTATGGTCTAATCAATTAGAGGAATTTTTCTTTCTTTCTTTCTCTTTGGGCTTTTTGTCAATATGCGCCTATGCTACACCCGCTGGGTGCAGAATAAGGCTTGGATTATCGTCGGGCTAACGTGCGCCGGTGGTTTTGAGTTTTTTTGTGCTGGTGTTTGCTAACATGAGCCTTCTTTTATTTGTAGAGTAACAAGAAAATAATATGAAAGAATTTTTGAGGAGATGGTCTTTTGAAATTTTAGTATTTTTTCCACTTTTATTATCTTGAGAATATATATAATTGAAGAAGGCCTTTTGCATACATTTTATTTTAGGATGAAAATGTGTCTTTTACTCTATTTTTGGAATAAAGTGTGGATTTTGATTCGTTTGTGAATTTCGGTGACTTTTTTGTTTGCCCGGAGCGGAACTGGTTTTGAAGTATGAAGTGTAGTTGTGAGTTTAGTTTAAGTTCCGTGTTGAGAATGGAAAATATCTTTTTGTCGTATGTATGGGATGGTAAAAGTCAAAAGTCAAGGGAAGTGGGTTTCTAAATCGGTGGTGGATTTTAGGATTATTCGTTTGGATATGCCATTTGTGCGTTGCAGTGACGCGTGTCCTTTTTCCTAGCATCCTGGGTACGAAAGTGTGGAATCCTATGCGATGTCGACATAATCATTAGGAGGCTTTACTACATTGAATTTTAGGATGTTTTTTTTCAAATGTAATTTTAAACGTGACTTTTCTTCATACGTGTCAATGGTAAAACTCAAAGTAGGGTAGATATTGGGCCTAGGCCCTCCACATAAACAAAAAAATATTGTTATTTTCTAGATTCCGTCACAATAGTAGTTTAATTTCTTTTTTGGGAAAAATATCATTGGGTTTGCTCTTATATACTACTCCATTGGGAGCATGGTAGTTAGTATCGCAAGTATCGTACAATACGTATCGCGATACGATACGAAAATCGACTCAACGATGCGTATCCCATGCATGTATCTATTTGTGTTCGTATCGCGCCGCGTATCGTTGGTATCGCACATGTATCGCCGGTATCGTTTCTAGGACTGAATCGCACGATTCCAACACAGCTTGGATCCGGGTCGGATCCCACGGCCCGGTTTGAATTTTGAACGTTTTTCAGCTTTTTTTCAGTTTTTTTTTTTTAAAAAAAGGGTTCAAAATGCTGTTTCAACTTATTCTCCTAGAAATTAGGAAGTGGGTCATTTAATTTCATTAAATATTAACCTAAAAAATGCTGTTTCACCTTAACCAGCCCATTCACGTCTTGCTGCCTTTGTTCTCTGTTTCAAACTTTCACGTTGTTTGCCCTGTTCTCTGAATTATATTTTAATTGTTTGCATTTAGTCATTTTATTGATGTTTAGTACTTTAGTTTGGCTTATGGCTTCGAATTAGGTTGAAATTAAACTTTGTGAGACTATTTTTCTACTTATGACTTGGATATTTGATTATTTTGAACTATATTTATATGATATATTAGTATATTATTTCATTTATGACTTAAATTTTTTTGTGTCCGTATCTTACGATACATGTTACGATACGATACGCGACACGGAAATAGGGTCTAACGATACACGATACGTATCTCGATTTGACTACTTTGATTGGGAGTACTATATTTCAATTTCAATTATATGCCAAAGTACGGCTAAATTGAATGAAAACTTAGTAACCAAAAGAATTGAATGAAACTGAGTTCTTAATTTTGTTTGAGTGAATGTGGCAATTAATATATAAAGTTGCTTTATAGCACTTTAGGGTTGTAGCACGTATAGTTGTCCTAAATCTTCGAAACTTATGTATTTTTGAATCATTGTTTGCTGCAGGATCTCTGTGGGCTGTTACTAATCAACATGGCCACAACCAAAGGAGAGACTAAATCTCAAAGTGAAGACAAGCAACATGATGCTGAGGGAGAAGATGGCAATGACGATGAGGGCGATGAAGATGATGATGGTGATGGCCCATTCGGAGAGGGTGAAGAGGATTTGTCATCTGAAGATGGAGCTGGATATGGCAACAATTCAAACAACAAGAGCAACTCAAAGAAGGCTCCTGAAGGTGGTCCGGGTGCTGGTGCTGGGCCAGAAGAAAATGGTGAAGATGAAGAAGATGAAGATGGTGAGGACCAAGAGGATGATGATGACGACGATGAAGATGACGATGAAGAGGATGATGGTGGAGAAGATGAGGAGGAAGAGGGTGTTGAAGAGGAAGATAATGAAGACGAGGAGGAGGATGAGGAAGATGAGGAAGCACTGCAGCCCCCCAAGAAGAGGAAGAAGTAAACAACATTAGCTGAGTCGAGCCTCCTCCTGTTTGTATTGTTGTGTACGAATTTGGATTCTAACTTCCATGTTTTTTTTCCTGTGCTAAACATCCATGTTGTTATTCACTTCATAAGGAGGCCTATGTAGGACACTTTTTAATTGTTATCTGTTTTTACCATTGCGTAATTAGAATGCTACATTTATTGAGCAGGCAATGTCAAATTTTAAAAGAGAAAAGTTTATGATCTGAGTTTTGACTTAACTTTACTCCCTCCTTGACCTCTATTGTTAATAATCTAAGGGGGGAAAAGAAGTCCTATGATTGTAGAAATTCTTTTCCTGATATTGGCAGAACTTGCCACCCTTGGACTTTTAGCCTAAAATGGCACTGGCTAAGTAAGGGAAAATTAGCAAAAATAATACTCCAATCTTGGTGATAGTAAAATTAGCAATTGCGAATCCAAGACAAATAAGTTTTTAAACTAGTTATTATTTCATAATACACAAATTAAATCTTGTGATAATTTTGACATACTTTTGTTTAAATCTTTCTAGTGTAATGTTAAATCTTATAGACCACTCCTTTTCTTTTTTTGGTCAAATTATAGACCACTCCTTAACATATATTTCTTTGTAACTCTTTTTTTGTCAATATATTTCTTTGTAATTAAATAGTACAATAATGTTTGGGCTGTATGGGCCCATTTTACCTTTTCAAGGCTCATCTTTGTATTTGGGTTCAGCTTTTTTTTATGGTAGACTGACAAAAAAATTACTTTTCATTATAGGAGCCCTTTGTATTTCTGTTGGGCTGAGGACTCGTGTCATTAGTAGCATGTACCATAGGTATTGTGTATTTTTTCACTTGGTCTCCCACATCTTGTTCTTATTTTTTATCAAATCACTTATCATATTTATAATTTTATCTTTTATGTCCTCTCTCTTTATGTGTGTAAGTGGACTTAGGGTGTCAAATTAAATGTTTTCTTAGAAATAATGCTCACTCGAGAGAAATCACCTAGAGAAGTAAGTTTTGTTAAGGAATCACCAAACTTGGATGTGCAAACCATTTGCATATGTAAACCAAAGTGTTCCCTCCAAAAATTTGACGCTAAACATAAGTTCAAGGTATATGGTGACCGCAATATAAACGACTAGTTTATTGAGCCTGCAACTTCAAGGAGTTTGGGGTGGCGTATCATCTTGAAATTTTAGATCAAGAAATAAGTTTAAAGTATAATAAAGGAGATTGGGATAAAAAATGATGAAAATGTCGAGATAAAACATTACACAAATCAATAGAGCTCATGGCCTCATGGACCATAGAGAGTGTGTAGCTTCCAGAATATGTATGCTAGAACTCGAGCTCTACCATAAGCCAAGACATAGTGATGTTTGGGTGTAGGAAGAGCATTGGGTGGTTCGGTCGGTTCGAGCCCATTTAGCTCTATCCATCTAAAACCAATACATGTAGTGCGTTGCCCAATCACACCAAATTGGCACAGTCGGGCGGTTAGGGTTCAAGTTCAATCGGTGGTCGGGTGATTGGGATGGTTCATATGGATCGGATTGGGCCTATAATTGGGCCAAACACGTATTAAAAGATAACCTTGTTACCGTGTGCAAGTGATTACAACAGTGTTGTTGTGATTTCACCTGGATTGTGTTTTTTCACGTTGTTGGGATAATCAATTTGGAAAGAGACTTGGGCATGTGATCCGGTGGGCAGGCAAGGCAGTATGCATTATGCAATGCACACCGAACAGAACAATGACATCTCCCCTGGCCTACCTTTGAGCTTTTTCTTCTACACGTTCCTCATTCAATGTGCTCCCCCACTCACCCCCCACTTCGATTATTAATAAAATATCTATCAAAAAACATCCTCATCTGCATTCTTATCAATAATCATTAAAAAACCATGATGTGCAATTGATTGAATTGAGTATCATGAGACTTATTTTGTTGCTCACCTCATTTCTTAAGGTTTTTTGATTATCTCTTATTAATATGAATTGTATTTTGTTGTTAAGCATCTACAATTTAATGCGAGCACATGAGACGAAAGGATTTCACGCTTAAATTGACAGGTGAAATATTATGTTCTAAACGCAACATTATTATTAAAAAACTATGTGCCGACCCACAATAACAGTAAAGTAAAGTATGATTCAGGAAACAAACAAAAAAAGATCCAACAGGCAGCAACAACTTCACAATTAGGCCTCAGCCTTATCCAAAACCGCTCACAGTATTCTATTCAACTTGAAAATATGATGTACCTTCCATTTCCTATATAAATCGTTTTTCACTTTCCATTAACCTTCAAATCAAAAGCACACAACAAGTTAACATTCACATCACATTCCACACTTCATTTGCTTTCATATTACAGTGATTGAGATTCAATTCTAAGATGTCTGACATTGCTATGTTGGTGGCTGAGGAGTATGAAAGGAGGGTCAAGATTTTAAAAAGAGCTGGTGCTAGTAATGGTGGCGGTGTAGGATTAGCAGCGGCAGAAATTGACATGTTTTCTTGGGCATCGACGATGGTGTCGAGGATGAAGGAAAAGAAGCTGCAGGTTGCCAATGTGAATATGAACTGGGTTTTGGAACCCAGAACCCAAATTGCCACTGCTGCTTCTAACTGCCTCTTCTCTGCTTGAAGTTGAATGAATAGTGCTTCAGCTTTCTGTTCATCACCTCACTCTTTACTTCATCTAGTGGGTTTTCATTCATTTTGGGTGTTCTAATTTTAGTACTGAAATCTTGTACACAGCTATATTTCAATTCCAATTAAGGATGTTTTATATGTAACAGATTTTGTTGGACTAATGTATTTATGAAGAGAATTTTGTTTGCTTAATTCAAAATTTGATGTTTGAGCTATATAAAACATAATTTTGAAAACAGGGGCGTGTAAACAGAGTCTAGCACATCATTTTTTTCTATAAGCTTAATGACGAAAGAGTCCTTATACATGAATTGCGTCGTGCGACATACATTTAATATGTGTTTAACATCGGTTTTTGACTACCTCTAAATGGGAAGAGTGAAAAAAAAGTTTATGCCAATAGAAACTCTTACTAAACATTGCCAAACCACTTGGGTATCTTTGCTTAAAATACTTTTACTTTGCATATTGTGGCTGCCAGTAATAATTAAGATTCACATATATTAATGTTGTGACTTTTGTATGTCCGACAAAAGTTATCATGTCAAAATATATATTTAAGGACAACCAGAGATATATCATTATACGAATTACATCGTCCGACCCAATATCTTTTAACGAATAAATTGAGGGTTCAGTCCTAAAAAAATTAACAATATAAAATTTGCATGCACAAATGTGAAGCAGTTAATTAAGCAATCAAGACAAGAGTTTGTCTCACGACGAACTTGCTTGAAAGAGACATTCTTAGAGTAGATAGCAATAGAAATAACCACATGAGAGTGATGCAAAAGAGAAAGAGTAAAAATTGGTCACGAGAAATGAAGAATGTGATAGTTGAACAGTACTCATATTTAATTTTCTATCAACAAACATCCGCATTAATAATTTGATTCACCTTTTGAACAAACAAATGTTTTATTACCTTGACTATTTAAAAGTTTTGAATCTGGTCAAATTCTAACTAGATTCAAGCCAAAAAAATAAAATAAAAAATCTGTACCCTTACACATTTAAGGCTCGTTTAGTGGTCAGGATATGATAAGAGCGGGATATGATAAATGATTGAATAAGAACATGTTATGATAAAAGAATGATAGACTTTTATCCTAGAAACAGTGGAAAATGTATCAAATTTTCCTTTAAAATAAAAAATTCATAATCTTCATAAACTGATATCCTATTCTATCAGGATAATTTCTATCATAACTCTCAACTCAGAATAATTTTTACATATATTAGACAAGATATAATAAGGAACACGATAGTATTATCTTATCCTGCTGACGCAACAAACGATATATTACAGCAGGATATGATTGCTAACATATCATGTCTACTTATCCTGTCCACCAAACAAGCCTTAGTTCTGTCTAATCAACTTCAATGAGCCTACCATTTTCTTTATGGAAGGGACTCGTTTCATGACTAACCCTGCTTGAACTTGAATCAAAGTGGAAAAGGTGATGACCAAAAGTTGCTTTGATCATCATAATCCTTCATTTGCCGCATAGCTGGTTAGAGCCCTGAAACTTTCTCCTTCAACCAAGAAAAAACATCATTAATAGAAACAACGAAGCATCATTAATTTGAGTCCCTTAAAATGTAGTTATCGGTTTTTTTTTTTTTTTTTTTTAAGAATTCACCAATAAATCTTTGAAAGTGTAATTATAGATAACTTGGCTCCTAAAAATTGAAAAACACATATGGAATGATCAATAATCAATTTATATTAGTCTCGCCTTAAAAGGTAGTTTAACAGCAGACCTCAAATTAAAATTTATATAACCCCAAGATAAAATTGAACTTGTTCGGGTCGATTTTTCTATGAAAATGACGGACTTGAATCACTTCAACCTAGAAATTTTTAAGGTTTAAATATGTTTCTAGTCCCTATAAAATAGTGATGAATTGGTTCTAATATCTTTAAAAATGTTTCATAGCTCTTGAAAGTTAATGAAATAAGTGAAATTAGTCATCGGTTCATTATTCACTAAAACTAAGATAAATAATTTGTGACGGATGAAAATTACCGCTAATACACAAAAACTATGACAAAGACTAAATTCAATAATGTTGGAGACTATTAGCTTTGATTTTATTTTTTTCAAAAGACCAGACTAAATTCATCCATATTTTACAGAAATTAAAAACATATTTATCGTTGTTGAACTAATTTCAATCCATTTATTTAACTTAAATTCTTAAATTTTACCCAGCTTAACTCTTTAATTTACCTCCTTAAGACCTTAACCACTTAATTATGTATGGTGTGTGGTCATTAATTGTAGAATAATCACAACTTCTCTTTGAGTAGCAGCACCTACTCATGTAGGTCGATGAAAACAACTAATATCATGATCATATTCTTCATTTACTTTTTGATTGAATAATACTGTGTTATTCCAATAATTCCGTAGCATTTCTGTTAGAAATGTGTTTTCTATATTAAAACTTTACTTGTCTTTTTTGGTTAAAAGGAGGGATTACAACCCAAAGCGAAAATACTACACGCGAGTAGCGCGCGGGAGAGAACCTCCCATTACATCAAAAAGAAGAAGGTTGGACACCCTGGGGGGAGGATAATCCAAAATGTGGATACCGAAATCGAGATCATGCGCCATATTAGCGAGTTCATCAGCCACACTATTAGCCTCTCTACAAGCATGAACACATTGGAAGTCCCAATCTCTGTCCTTCCACTGTCGAATTTGAGAAATCATCCCACCATAAGGATGCAGAACATCACTACCTTCATTGATGAGCTTCACAGCCACACTAGAATCACTTTCCACCACTAAACGCGGCACACCCCGATCCCAAGCAAGCTGAATGACTGAAAATATCCCCCACAGCTCAGCCCACAACACGTTGGAAGTTCCCAAGTTTCTGCAAAAGCCAAAGAGCCAACGCCCATAGCTGTCACGACACACGCCACCACACGCCGCTAAGTTCGATGTGCCTCTAACCGAGCCATCGGTATTACTCTTCACCCACGCCGGTGGAGGTGGAGACCAACCAACTTGCACCGTGTGGTAACTAGCTCGACGGGGAAGAGCTGGGTTCTGCATCATATTTCTGCAATGCACATAATCCAGTTGCTGCCGTAATCCAGACGTCAGAACTTTATGCAAATCGAAAGGAACCCCCTGGAACACAAAGCACGAGCGAGAAGTCCAAATATTCCACAGGAGAAGACCAAAATCAGGAACAACACCTCCTCCTATAGGCGCTAGCAAGCTACTGCGAAGCTGCCCCAGCAACCAAGGACGGAGATCACTCGCGATAAAGGCTTGAAAAAGGTGACCAGGAACAAGTTGCTGCCAAAGAGGACGAACACAAGCACAATCTCGAAGAAGATGTATAATTGTCTCACTCTCTTCATTACAGAGGGGACAAAGAGAGTCCAAAGCCATACCCGCACGCCAGCGCCGGTAATTAACCCAAATACCATTATTAAGAACCCTCCACAGAAAATTAGCAACTTTGAACGGCCCATCCCACTTCCATATGTGATGCCACGACAACCCAGGGTTCCCCTCCACCATCCCGGGGCGCGCATCATACGCTGATTTGGAAGAGAAAATACCATTATGAGTCAGGTTCCAAATTATCCTATCTGGCCCGATGTTAGGAGCAGGAGGAGGCATAGCAAGGATTTCAGCACAAACGTGGGGAGGAAGGAGATGCTGAAACCGAGAGATTTTCCAAGCCCGCAGGTCATGGTTAAAGAAATCTGCGACAGTTAAAACTTCATCTAGCAAATTGACAGGATGCATAGCCACGTCCCTCAGAATCATACCCGAATGAACCCATTTATCACACCAGAAACTGACATGAGAACCGTCCCCTATTCTCCACCGAAGGTTCAAGTTCAACTCTTCCCAGGTGTTACGAATAGCCCGCCAAACGTGAGACTCGGAATGACGCTTCTGAACAATTGGTAACGGACCCGAGCCACAAGCATACTTCTCACGAAGAACCCGAGCCCACAACGCTTCCTTGTTGGTAACCATGCCCCAACCAAGCTTCATCACAAGAGACCGATTAAACGCATGCATTTGGCGAAGCCCTAGCCCACCTTCTCGCTTTGGACGACAAAGCTTATCCCAAGCCACAGGGTGTGCCACCCTCCCACCTTCTGCATTCTCTCTAATCTGTTACAGACTTCTTTAGGCATAAGATTTGTCTGCATACAGTAAGTAGGAAGGGCAGCTATGACAGATTTTGCAAGAGTGACCCTCCCTGCAAAGTTTAAAACATTTGATCGCCAAGAAGATAAACGCCTCTGGGTTCTGTCAAGAATAAACTGATAGGAACTAGCAGTCATCCTTTGGTGCGCTAGAGGGACACCCAAATATTTACCTAGGTCATGAGTAAGAGAGATACCCGCTACATCACACAACTGGTTAGCCACAATTGCACCCACATTAGATGACACCATCATCTTAGTTTTCGCCACACTAACCTTCATGCCAGAATCATGACAAAAGTCCTCAAGGCAAGCCACAATAGTATCCATTTGACCAATAGAAGCTTCCCCAAATAACAAAAGATCATCCGCAAAGAAAAGGTGGGAAAGCGAAGGTCCATTCCTTGACAATTTAATAGGCTTCCACTCCCCAGCAACAATAGCATCATTAATCCTATGAGCCAACCTTTCCATGCAAAGGACAAAAAGATAAGGCGAGAGAGGATCCCCTTGGCGAAGACCTCTTTGAGGATTAAAAGCATCAGTACGGTCACCATTAAAACAAACCCTGTAGCTACAAGTAGTGACACATTGCATAATGAGATTGCAAAGATGTTCTTCCAGGCCAACAAGCCGCAAAGTGTCCAACACGAACGACCATCTCAAGCGATCATAAGCTTTTTCAAGATCAACTTTGATTGCAATCCACCCCTTGTCCCGCCGAAGCGTTCTCATAGAATGGAACACTTCCTGGGTAATGATTATATTATCCGAGCTGTGGCGGCCAGGTACAAAACTGCACTGATTTGGAGAGATAAGATCACTCATGACACTTCTCAATCTGTTGGTGATGATTTTGGTAACAGCCTTGAAGATCACATTACAAAGAGAGATAGGCCTGAAATGGTTAATCCGCTCCGGACTCTCAATCTTAGGGATGAGCACAATAAGAGTTTCATTGATCTGACCAATCAAAGATGGGTCCGCAAAGTAACGTAGGACAAAGTCGATGGTGCTCTCCCCCACATGATGCCACTGGGACTGGAAGAAGATAGGTTGAAACCCATCAGGACCTGGTGCCTTCAGGGGGCCCATACTGAAGATAGCATCCTTCACCTCAAAGTCATTTACCTCAGCATGGAGGTGATCTAGGAACGCCGCTGACAGAGGGGTAAAGGATGTGTTGCACACCAAGGGAACATGTATTCCATCCTCCATGTAACTAGTCCTGAAAAAATCAAAGGTCATATTCCTAAGAACATCATAATCAGTAATTAGATTACCATTTACATCCAGCAAGGCTTCAATACGGTTCCTCTTCCTCCGCACCAAGGTGGTCGTATGAAAGAACTTGGTATTCCGATCCCCAAACTGGAGCCAAAGACATCTAGACTTCTGCAACCAAAGAAGCTCCTCCTGAATCAGAACAGCGTTATACTCCTTCCAAAGCTGCCTCTGAAGGCGATCAAGACCACTATCAAAGGCCATGCTAAGCCTCAAATTAATTCCCTCCAGCCTCTTGATGAGTCTCCTCTTCCTCCTCATGATGTCACCAAAAACCTCTTGATTCCAAGTGCTGATCACATCTTGAAACTCCTTTGAAGCCGTAATCCAATCCCCATCACCCCTCCAAGCGTTAGCCATCACACGAGGAAAATCCTCATGCGTTAACCAGCTTGCTAAGAAACGAAAAGGACGGGCAGAGTGCCTATTCTCCACAATACCAGCAACGACCATGAGAATGGGCTTATGGTCGGACTTTAGCTGAGGTAAGTGCAGAAGGACACTATCTGGATAACAAAGTAACCATCTGGCATTACAGACACTCCTATCAATCCTCTCTTTCACCCCTCTCCCTTCCCAAGTGAAAGGAGGGCCTTTAAAGCCCATGTCAGAGAGGCCACATCTAACCATACAATTATGAAACTGATGCATGCTCGAGATGTTCAATTGACCACCCCCCGCTTTATCTGCAGCCTCAAGATAAGCGTTCAAATCACCAAGGACCATCCACGGAACATGATCCTCAGGGACTAAAGAAGCAAGGCTCTCCCATAAAACCGCTCTCTGAGTCGCCTGAGGGCTACCATACACAAAAGAAACCAAAGCTTCTTGAGAATTCCCAATGGCGCGCACTTTGGTATGAACAAATTGTCTATGAGATGACAGAATCTGAATATCAAGCACAGAGGTGTCCCACAGAATCCAAATTCCTCCAGAGAAACCCACAGCCTCCTCCACATGAAAACCTTGGAACCCCATGCTACGAATGATGGACCTCGCCCTCGCTCCACTCACTCTAGGCTCCAGAATCGCAATACAAGACACTTGATGCCTGTTTACCAGATCTCTAACCATGAGAGACACTCCTCTAGCACCAGCACCCCTTATATTCCAGCTGATAAAATTCATCATAAAACAAAAAGGGATAAAGGTGAACAGTACCATAAGCATCAAGCTTTTCTAGAAGAGGCTCCAGGAGATAAACTCCTTTCCCTCTCTCTCGTGACAAAATCAACAGCACCCAAAGTAGGTGACCCACGTGTCAGAAACCCTCCTTTCTTATTTTTCTCGTTGGTGCCTTTACCATGTGAACTCACTGGACTATGGCCATGGGATTTAGGTTTTGAGGGAGAGTTTGGGATGCCTTTCTCACGAGCTACTTTCTTTGCTCCATGCAGGTTTCTTGACTTCTCATTGGTTGATGAGGTGCTACGTTGCCCACCCACCTTATTGTGGGGCCCCTGGGTCACATGGTCAGCAACACCAGTCATTATGGCCCCATGATGGTTAACAGGCGTAATAATGGTCATGGACTCCGAGGCCTGGCCACAATCATTAGTGAGAATCCCAACAGGGTCCTTACTAGGATTAATAATATCTGCGGTTTCCGTGTTCTGATTAACACCCACGTGCGCCACAATTGGCAACTCCTCAATAATAGGAACGGTACCCCTAGATTCCTCCACATGACCAACCGTCACAATCAAACCATGATTTTTCGTTCCAGAACCAGAAGGTGCCTCCAATCCCGGCGTACCTGTAACTGCATGATTACCCCTCGTTCCGGAGTTCCCGCTAGGGTTTCTATCCTTGCCCACTGAAGCACCTTGCGTCGCCACCTGAGATTTCCCCGGCCGCCGCCGACGCTTAGCAATCATCCACTCGCCGAAAGGTTCCTTCTCCATCGCCGGGGGTTGTTGGTGGGCCATCATCGTCTCTTGCCGGGGCAAATCCACTTCAGGTGAGGCAAGTAGAGGACAAGCAGCCAACTTATGACCAAACCTCCCACAATGGAAGAAAATTTGGCTCAGTCCCTCATACTCAACTCCATAAACTTGATCATTGAAGGAGAACTTCGCCACCAGGGATTTCCGGAGATCCACTTCCACACACAGCCGTGCAAACTGACCTCTCTCAGTCCCCTTTGCAGACAAAACATCCTCCTTAGATCTTTTCAAAGTGAGTTCATCTATTTTCACCATACGACCTAAGGATTTCCCAATCCTCCAAAGGAAGTGTTTGCCATAGTACTCAATCGGGAGATCTGGGATCCTAACCCAAACAGCCACCTTCCCAAGCTCCCCATTAGCAGGTTTAAACTCTGGCTTCCATTGCTGAACTACCAGGTAGTGGCCGAGAATAACCCAAGGACCTCCATCAAAAACATGGTTATAATCAGAAGCATTGCTAAATCTGACCACAAAAAAATCATGGTTGAGATCAATAACTTCCATCTCTCCTGCTGGCTGCCATAGTCGTGCTAGACGTCCCTTAAGGAACCCCAACCCCACTTTCTTACCCACAAGCTTGACAATCACCGATTGCTTCCACTGGTCACGAGCTTCTTTCAGTTCCTGTTTCGTTACTGGAATAACGGGACACAGGGGATCGACTTCCTTCTGCCCACCCTCCTCATCAGAGGCGATAACCTCATCCTCTGTGTCGTCTTCCATCTCTGAGCCCGAGTTATCAACCCAGTCACCTTCATCAGAGCCGTCATCGCCACCATTAATCCCGGTAACAATATCCTTATAAGAAACAGGGGTCCGTTTGTGCCCACCACCCGCAGAAGCCACCTTGGCCTTGAAAGTGCTCCGGCGGAGGTTGTCAATCTCCTCCGGCGAAGTCTCGCTGTCGCCGTCAGCACCCAAAACCCTAGCAGAGGAAGACATGTCTACAAGGTTTTTTGCACTTTCGTTTACAGATTGGGCTTTTCATACATTCAGATTGGGCTTGTCATTAAAAGAAAAGTTAACATGAAAATTATTTATAAGATAATTCATTAAAAATAAAATCTCCATCGATCCCTAGGGACTAGGGTGGTCCAAAGTCCAAACACTTAGAAGCCAGTAGCAGCAGAAGTGCCCCATTTACAGCTATGACCTTGGATGAAGATTTATATGAGTGGCCTTTTGTCCTACCGTATTGAATTTAATTCGCTCCTCAACCTCCACTCCTCTTCATTCATATTATACAAAGTCCCCAACTTTGTCATGTGATAAACAAGCTAGATCATTTTTTAATCAAAGTTAACATGGATGCTCTGCGTTTAGGGTTGGTGAATCTGTGAATTTTGAGATGGTGGCTCGCCACTCTTTGTGTGAAA
Source organism: Lotus japonicus (assembly GCF_012489685.1). Lineage (NCBI taxonomy): Eukaryota > Viridiplantae > Streptophyta > Magnoliopsida > Fabales > Fabaceae > Lotus > Lotus japonicus. The sequence continues at coordinate 77,885,293 of NC_080044.1, read as the reverse complement.
TTTTGGCTTCTAAATTACTAGCAACCTTGTCGGTGGTAATGCTCGAAGCCTTAGCGTTAAATTGGGCTATTTCGTTGTCTTTGAACTTGGCTTTTAGGATGTCATGTTTGAGACGGATAGTGTTATGTTGGAGTTCAGCCGCACTCGAAATGCAATGTCTTATTTAGCTTATGTTGTTTGTCATATTGTATTTGTTATTCTTTTCAATTTTTGCTAGTGCGCCGTAAAATTAATTTAACAATTTACTTTACGGCTAAATTTACTTTCTCTACGCGTTATTTTGTTTGGATTGATGATTGTCTCACTGGCTTGGAGAGGATCATTGCCTCTAACATAAGTTCTTCCGCTGTTGCATGAATGTGAGCTCTTTTCTTATGAAAAAAAAAAAAGATCCTTATAAAAATCTAGAGTAATGAAACACAAGTTTAAATTCTAGAAAAATCATATCTAGGAAACGGCTAGCACAATTTCTTAAATAATGAACTTACAAAGTTGTGCTCACATCATTTTTTTTCCCTCAATGTTCAGAATTTTGCTTTATTTCTTTGGTTAATAAGAAATTTATAAGCGATGATGTTACACTATCCACTAACATCTCTTGAACATTTGTCCTTCAACATAATGTTGGCCAAATAATGCAAAAAATAATTATTGTCTACTTTCACGGGCACATGTCACTACATTTTTGCACAATTTTTACTGTCTAATTACAGTTAGTTCAACCTGCATCAACATGCCTAATTTGAGGTGGTAATCCCCCCCCCCCCATAACATGTGCCCAGAATAATTTATTCGTGAAGTTGTTCCGAGGTGAATTTAATTAGGTATGTGCATATTCTCTCAAATTTTAAGTTTTTATTTTTGTTCTTATAAGTGATGATCATTCAATTTGAATCTCCAACCTCATGGTTAAGGAAGACTTTTCACATTTATAGTATGGTTTTAAAAGTTATTTATGTAAGTTTTTTTAAGTGTAAATCGACGCTCCAAGGGGCTATACTCATTTTTTAATTTTTTTTTCCAACAAAATCGCCCCGGCAAGTGGCATTGCAAATTCTTTTTTTCTTTATTGTGACGGAAACTTATTCGTCACAAAATCCTAGTTATAGTAAAGAAGAAATTAGCGACGGAATACTATTTGCGACGGATGTTTAACCCGTCACAAAATCCTACTGATTGATAGAAAAGACTTAGCGATGAAATTTTGAGAGTGGCCATTTACACTTGTTTGGTAATTAAAAAAAAATATGCCATAGTAAATAACGGTTAAAACTATACTATTAATGTAAAAAATTAAAAAATTCATTAAGGGACGAGCGGAGTAACCATTACACCGCCACGCAACACGTGATTTGTAAGTTTGCTCTTGTTGTTCAATTCCTGCACATAGCAAATGACAGTGAAAGCAGGATTATAAATCAAGATACGTAGGATAAGTTGAGGTTACTAACTCTCACCGTTAATAATAAACTTCCTTCAAGTGGTTAACTCATGCAATACTTGAACTCATGTCTAATAGTGATTCTACTCACTTGAGAACTATTGTGCTATATCTGGAGGGTATATATTTGCACATCCCTCTGTAGCTATATGCCCAAAAGCGTTTTCCTTTTTTAGTTTTATTTACTTGAAATTAATTATGTTATTCAGAAGCTAAACACAAATGTTTATCAATTGTAAAAAGATTTCCATTATGAGGGGTGCTTTATTTTGATGTATGTTGCTTTATTTTGAAGGGTTAGAATTTGCACTTAACAACGGCATAGGCAACTTTCCCTTCAACAATCAGGCACTCAGGTGGCCATTTGAAAAGGAAGAGACAAAGTACTCCGCTCCTGTGTTCCTATCTGTACACCTAGATTTAGGGCACTCATAAATTTTTAGTTGGAATAACAGCAAATTAGTATACTACTGAAAATGAGTGTGGTCCTGCATGGAAAATTAGAAGATAATTACAAGTTTTGCATTGAAAAGCAGCATTTATGAGCCAACAATACAAACACTACCTGCTTTTGTCTGAGTTCAGAGAAGCTCTGAATCAATTCTATTTCTGTAATTTACGGGTCCGAATTGTTTCTTCTTAATCCTGCAAATGCTGTACTTTATAGTCCTTGTTTACACGGTTAAAATTTGTATAAGTTAATGAATACAACTAATTCTTATGTTCTGCTCTTTGCATGTGACCCTGGCTTTGTGGGCTCTAGTCACATTAAAAAGTTTCTCTGGCCTCTGAGATTGGTGTAATAAATGAAATGAGGAGTCCCTTTTTCAAGCATAAAATCTTGTAACTTCTTCAACTACCTATTTATTAGTGTACTAAGGAGGCTTTTTGTGGAATTTCAGTGTCTATTGACTACTTGCAGTTGGACTAGTCACCCCTTTGAGAAGGAAGTTGGGTTTTGCTGATTTACTCCATGGCAATCTTTTTATGTTTCTCACCAAAAATATCAAGATAGTGGGATATTTTGTGGTGGACAAAAAGAATTAAACTTGCACATATTAGCACCATACTAGAATATAAGTAAGAAAACTAGGATTATGATCCCTCTCATTTTACAATACGATGTCAAATAAAAATGTGTTTATAAAAAAATTAAAAGACATAAACCAACTTTCAAAATGGGACTAGTTATATAAAATAACTAGTCCCATTTTGAAAGTTGGTTTATGTCTTTTAATTTTTTTTTAGTTTATTAGCACTTTTGGTCCCCCAGGTTTGACATTTGTGCAAACGAGGTCCCTTAAATTTAAATATAGCATTTCAGTACCTCCATGTTTATCTCCGTCAACAGTTTTAGTCCCCCAGCACCTTTCCGTCCAAAAGTTAACGGTTTTAGGGACTAAAATTACAATTGAACCCAAAAATTAATTTTAAAAATAGAAAAAAATTAAAACCCTTGATCTTCATCTTCTTCCTCTATTATCTTCAAACCCAAAACTGAAATTGACACAAAACATATTCTCTCATGAAACTTTCTCTCCTCAACCACCACTCCTCCTACCTCCTCAGCCACCACCACCTGAAACCCACAAAATGGAGAACAAACCCAGAAAAATAACTTTTCCCCAAACCTCATCAAAATGGAGAACAAACCCAGAAAAATAATTTTTCCCCAAACCTCATCAACATATGTCAAAAAACCAGAAAATTATTAAAATCCAAATATGGAAAACAAAACAAATCCACTAGAAGCAAAAAGAGTCCATCTTTGGAAGTAAAAATATGTATGCAACATCATTCATCAGGGCAAACAATACTTAGCTCTTCGTATCTGTACAATATCAGGGAATAAAAGTAATTAGGAATTCTTCACATTGTAGTATGCAAGGTTATAATAAGACATCATCTGTATTCTAAGAACTGCAAGTAATCCATGGTTCACGAGGTCCTCCTTCGAATTCAAACTCCAATTGTACTTGCCCTTGAAACATAGATCGACGCAAAAATTCCTGCCACCATTGGTTCACGGGTGCAGAAGCAGAGGCACTGCTGCCTCCAGTTCCTTCCATTCAATTCACAATCTGCAACTCAAAACAACCAATTCATTCCAAATCTGACAAAAAAAAAACTCGCATCAACGAAAACAAGAAAATCAAGCGAATATGGTGTCGTTTTATTGATCGCGGATCAAGACTTGTGTTATTAGCGGAATCGGGAAACCCTAACAGTAATGGAGAATGGAATCACGGGATCCATGTTCTATTCACCAAATTAGAGCCGCCGGCGCCACCATGGAGCCACCATGACACCGCCACAGCTTCCACCCTCCTCCTTCAATCTGCACTTCGCTCTTTCCCTCTCTCTACGATTGAAGGAGTTGTTGGCGGTTAGTTTTCTGCTTCTTGTCTCTCTAACATTATGGGGTTTGAGGGATAGGGAACAGAAGATGGAGAGGTCGAGAGGTAGAAGGAGGATGTGGATTGTGCTCAGCTTGGGGCTCTGCGTTTGGAAGAGGAAGATTTTTTTTTTCTGGGCAAGGTGATGAAGATGATAAGGGAGATGAAGAGGAGATATTTTTCTGGGTTTAAAATTTTTATGTTTATTTTTTAATTAATTTTTTCGTGCTTAATTACATATTTACCCTCAGAATCGTTAACTTTTGGACGGAAAGGTGCTGGGGGACTAAAACTGTTGACGGAGATAAACGTGGAGGTACTGAAATGCTATATTAAAACTTAAGGGACCTCGTTTGCACAAATGTCAAACCTGGGGGACCAAAAGTGCTAATAAGCCTTTTTTTTTTTAAAGAATCCCTTCTCCGGCTTGAGAAAGCTCTACGGGAGGAGTATGAGCAAATCTTACTACAGGAAGAGCTCATGTGGTTTCAGAAATCCAGGGAGAACTGGGGGAAATTTGGTGACCGGAACACAAAGTTCTTCCATACTCAGACAATTGTCAGGCGCAAGAGGAACAAAATACATGGCTTATTTGTTAGGCCAGACACATGGTCAACTGATCAGGAGGTCTTGAAAGTGGAGTGCGAACGCTTTTTCACTAACCTTTTCTCTATTGATGTCCAGGTCAGCAGGAATTATATTTTGGAGAATGCTACACCGGTCATCTCTCTAGAGAGTAGAGAAGATCTTGTTCTTCCTGTCTCGTTTGATGAGGTTCGCCAAGCGGTCATGGCAATGCACTCTTATAAAGCACCAGGCGTGGATGGGTTCCAGGCACTATTTTACAAACAGTATTGGCACATCATAGGGCATGACCTGCATCAAATGGTAGCGGAAGCATTTCGGGTGGGCAAAGCTGATCCCAAACTTCTTGAAACCTTGCTTGTTCTTATTCCTAAAGTGGAGGACCCCCTCCGCTTCAAGGACTTGCGACCGATCAGCTTGTGCAACGTGGCTTATAAAGTTATAACAAAGGTCTTGGTGAACAGATTTCGACCTTTGCTTACTGATTTGGTGGGCCCTTTGCAAGGTAGTTTCATTCCTGGAAGGGGTCCCAAAGACAATATCATCCTAGCTCAGGAAGTCATGCATACAATCCACACTTATAAAAAGTGTGGGGGGCTTGTGGCGTTGAAGGTGGACTTGGAGAAAGCCTATGATAGGGTGAGTTGGGATTTTTTGCGAGCAACTCTCCAAGATTTTGGCTTCCCTCCGACTCTTGTTAGTTTGATTATGTAGGGTGTTCAGGATGCTAGTATTTCCATCCTATGGAATGGTGCAAAATTACCCTCATTCACTCCTCAAAGAGGGCTTCGTCAAGGTGACCCATTATCTCCTTATCTCTTTGTGCTTTGTATGGAACGCCTTGCCATCCAGATACAGAAATTAGTTGATATGGGCGCGTGGGAACCAATAAGAATCACGAAGGAAGGCATTGGCATATCTCATCTCTTCTTTGCGGATGACGTGTTGCTCTTTAGCAGGGCCAACAAGGATCAAATGCGTTTGATAGCCAAAACCTTGAATGATTTCTGTCAAGTGGCTGGCATGAAGGTGAACTTGGAAAAATCTAGAATGTTCTGCTCAACCAGTGTGGAGGATCGCCTTCAACGAGAGCTCTCTGACATCATGGGTATCTCACGCGCTAGCAATTTGGGTAAATACCTTGGTATACCTCTCCTCAAAGGTAGGGTCACAAGAGAAAATTTTGCTCCCATCATTGACAAGGTGAATACACGGTTGGCTTCTTGGAAACAAAAGCTCCTTAATAGGGCAGGACGCTTGTGCCTAGCTAAATCAGTGTTGTCCTCTCTCCCAGTTTACACCATGCAAGCGCTTTGGCTCCCTGAAGCTACTTGTGACTATATTGATAAGAAGATTCGGAGTTGTATTTGGGCCAAGGGTGGCCAAGCGCGAGGATGGAACCTAGTCCCATGGCGTGATGTGAGCTGCCCCAAGGATGCCGGGGGGCTCGGTTTGAGAAGTGCCCGCTTCAACAACACTGCGCTCTTGGGGAAGCTAGTTGATAACCTTCTACATGACCATGGTAAAGCATGGGTGCGTGCGTTAGGGGAGAAGTATTTGCATAATAAGCTAGTCTTGAGCGGCGAGTACAAGCATGGTGATTCTTATATTTGGCAAGGGATTGTTCGAGCAAAGAATGCACTCAAAGATGGCTTTAAACCGCTCCTTGGAGATGGCAAATCATCCCTTTGGTATGATGATTGGCTAGGTACCGGCAAGCTCTACCACCGTGTTCCCTATGTTCATATCTCTGATACAACTCTCACGGTTGCTGACCTCTGGATTCATGGGGCCTGGAATCTGCATCAGTTGTACACTCCCCTCCCTGATAGCTTAAAAACCGAAATTTGCTCCATACCTGTCCCTGCAAGCCTGGCGGATAGTGACACTATTCAGTGGTGTAATGCTGCGGATGGAAGATTTTCTACGCAAACATCTTATGCGTTTCTCACCGGGGAAGGTACAGCTACGACTCACCCATGGTGGAAGCATATCTGGCGTGCCAAGGTGCCGGAACGAGTTAGATTCTTCTTGTGGCAGATTGCGCGCGAGGCGCTCCCAACAAACTCCAAGCGAAGATACAACCATCTTGCAGCTTCCTCCTCTTGCCCACGGTGTGACGCAGATGTTGAGGATGTGGATCACCTCTTCCGATGTTGTACAGAGTCGCGAGATTTATGGCGGTTGTTCCGGAATAGTCTCCCGTCACTGGCTAACCACGAACCCTTCCAGGTCTGGTTTCGTAGGCTCCTTGTCTGTAATGAGCATGTTTTGGCAACGGCAGTGTTATGGTGGGATTGGAAGTGGAGGAACAATCGTGTGTTTGGGGATACTCCTTGGAACATCAGCTATGTCTCGCGGCAAGTCATAGGAGATGTCCGCAGCTGGAAACGCTGGCCTGGCGTGAGTGATTTACCGTCCTTCCTGACTGATGCACCTCGGCCTCAAGGTATGGCTCGCGTTACTGTCGATGGAAGCTGGAATCCAGAGACTTCGCGTATGGGCTGTAGCATGTACGTGTTTGATGTTGCGGACCGGTGGTTATTGGGAGCTTCTGAAAGCCATGGTGCGGGTGATGCTTTCCTTGCAGAGCTGTTAGCAGTGGAACTTGGTTTACAGGCTTGTTGGGATATGGGACTGCGACAAGTCATGTGCTGCACAGATTGCTCTATGGTGGTGGAAGTCATGCAGGTTGATGCCAGCGTTGGTCAGTTTTGGGCTCGCGATGTTATTCGCCGTGTTCAAGGTTTGCTCCGTCGAGATTGGCGGGTGGTTATGCAGCTCATTCCTCGTGAGAAGAATTCTGCAGCAGACTCGTTAGCACGACAAGCTTCCCGGGAAGCTTCTCCTAGATGCTACTGGCGACATCCACCTGTTGGTGTTAGTGCTTTACTGATGCAAGATGCTATAGCGTAGTTTTTCCTTTTCTTTCCTTATGTAACCAAAAAAAAATGGGACTAGTTTCTTGCTTTGACATAAAGCCCGTTGGAAAATGTGATTTCCAATTCCCGCACATTGAAATGTTGCAAAACGAAATATAGATGGTAAAATAAATTGAACATGGTCTAAAACACTTTGTTTATCTTTTTATTTATTAATATTCAGATAATCTCACCTATTGAATACATATAGGTGAGGGATACAATATTAAATGAGGGCATGAATGGAAGAGAATGAGATAAAGTGCTTTGGATATGTAAAACAACAATGGTTTTGCAACAAAACAAAAAAGCTAAAACTACAATAATTTTGGAACGGAAGGAGTATAAAAAAAAGAGCGAGAGACGATTTAATCATATCTTAAAAGTAGAAAATAAAATTGTCCCATTCCATTTTATATGCATTTCATAGACTACCATGGTACTCAACTAATGCTGTTGTCATACTCCTATGTCAAAAGTTCGATTTTTAGGAATCACACTTTTGGAGAAGATTTTTGATATCACACCGAGCTCGGAATTGCGAGATAAGTAAAAAAGAAGACTAGCATGGTGTTAACACTGAATTCGAAAGACTAATAGGTACACAAATCTAAGAATATACTTTTGAGGGATCCCAAAAGGGAAGAACAAATCCCTCTGTACAACTAAGAAACTTGCTCTAAGCCTCACATTTATTATCCTGAAGAATGATCTGACTCACAGATATCTGTGCAAAGTGCTGCCACCTCTTATCACTGATAACAAAACAAAGAGCTGGTCATCATTCTCATCATATTCCACCTGATTCTGGACCAGGTGGTGGTGGTACTTAGCCACAACATCATCTGGCAACACTTTGTTCCTGCAAAGAGGGCATGTTGCAGCACAAAACTGCTCCTGCAAGAACCAATTGTCTAAGCAATCCTTGTGAAATGTGTGGTCACAGTTCAAGCTCCTCACCTTTTCCCCTTCCACAAACTCAGATAAGCACACCCTACAGTCCAGGGTTTTAAATTGCGGTCGCGGTTGCAGTTGCCGTTGTGTCCCGGAATCGAGGTCTACATTTTGTTCTACCTCCTTCTTCAGCCTTGTGGTGTAGCTAGTTGTGGGGTTCTTCTCTTCAATGAAATTGAGGAATTGGGTGGTGGTAATTGGAGGTGTATCTGATTTCAGGTACCTGATGATGAGGATAAGATCTATTAGCATGTATGTCAGAAGGACTATCATCTTGGTGTAGAGCTGATAGAAGAGCTCAGAGAGAGCCTTCATGGCTTCCTTGTTGGTAGTGTTGGATTCTCAAATGCGCAATGATTGTTTTCTGTTTATATACATACAAAACTATGAATTAACAATAATGATTGGAGAGGTGGAATGATGAGAAAGATAGGAAGAAAAAAAAAAGTAAGAGAGAGAAAATATGAGATGTGATAGATGATAAGATGAGAGAGATAGAAATAAAATGATGTGGAAATGAAGTGTTTAAAAAATGAGGTGTGTGTATATCATTACTCTAATTCATATGGTCAAAGTAATTTTACTTATGATTGTGAAAGTATCTTACATTTTTAAGACTTTATAAAAGAAATAGTAAAATACCTTTTAGAGATATTATTATTATTATTATTTATTTTTTCTTCCTAAATCTTTGAAAATATAATAAATTTAAATGATTTTTATAATTATAAGTAAAATTGATCATAAACTTCTCTCATGTAAAAACGCTCTCATGTTCATGTTTCCTCATGTTGAAGTTGTGTCTATCTCTCTCTTCATATGCATTAAATATTTATAAAAAAAGTTAAATAAAATATTTTACTTGACATTATCCCATGATGATAACATCGAAATCAAAGCAAAATATTTTAACTTAAAATGAACCATCTTCCCTCTTCCTAAATGTAAAGTGGAGACCATATTGTATTGTTGTTCTGTACTTCTTTTCAGTTTTCACTTTAAACCGGGTAGAAAAAATACTAAATTACAAGAGAGTGACTCTTCATGTTTTCTTTAAGGGAAATTAGGCGTGGGGACAAATATCTGAGTCATTCTTACCTAAACACGTTAATAACAATCTACAAGTATGATTAAATAAAAATGAATACATATTTTAACACATAAGAAAATTATATAATTATTAAAACTACTTTTGTGTTATTTTAAACTTTTAAAATAATTGTTGTTGCATATAAAAAATACTCAATTAGGACCTGGTAAACAAGAGGTTTACCATGACCAAAATCACTGAGATGATTTATACACGATACCCTCCTAGTAGGCATGATAACTACTTTCAAATTACTCTTTATAGTTTATTCTATCCATTTGTCACTCTTCCTAATACGAGTGTCTAAACCTCAGGGTCTTGCTCCTATGTTGTTAGCTAACTCTGCTTAAGGACTGCTTTCCTAAGGCAGCAGCAATTTTTTGGTTGTTTAATTTCTTTTGGCTCTTTGTACCAAAACAAACCCACTTTGGGCATCCATGAAACACTTTTGCTGAGTCCTTTGCCCCCAATAACCTAGTAGTAATGAAAAGGGATATAACAACAAGGGGGGTCAGTACCCGGGAGGCCAGCAAAGTGCATGATTAATCTATTCATTCAGAAGATAACTATGTCCTGTGTGAGACAAACAGGGACCAAAACGGGATGTGTGGTCAACCTCGTGTGTACACTGTACACACAAATTGTCCTACCATAATTATGCAACGTGATTGTCTTCCTCTAATCCACGTCCATCAAGATCACTAACTAAACGAGATGGATGGTAAAAAAGAAGGCTTAGGGTCTGTTTGCTTTTACGTCCCGCCAACAGAACAGTGCTTTTACCTCGGGTGGTTTTACGTTCAGTTGCCAACTGAACGGAAGGCAATAGTCCCTTTCACGTTTCAGGTCGCATCTTGAATCCCAATTGAGGCCAAAATCCAAACAGAGCCTTATGTATTATTGGTTTCAAAATCAGTCTTTGACTGCATAAATAAGACCCAATAATGATCTAATTGCAATTGGCTATACAAGTACATTACCATAAAAAATAAAGAAAAATCTATCAAAATCTCTCTGTCTCCCTCCCTCTCTCTCTCTTCATCAATACTTAGTTTAAAGCTAACTATTGCAGGACTCATTTAGAATGGCACATGATTACCATAGTATACATTTCCTGGGGGTTGAATTGGTAGGAAACTAGGTGCTGCTGGAGCTTGCTGTGTCATTGTTATTGGTGGATGTTGAGTTACATGAGCTTGCTGCTGCGGCTGCGGCGGTATTTGTAATGTCTGGTTTGTCAGAGGCATCATTGGATTCTCCATAGGTAGGGGTGGTCCTGGCGGTAATGGTGGAATGCTACCATAACCATAAGGAGATATAATCCCTCCTGATGACTCCAAAAACTGCTGGGAGGATGAATTACCCATCATGATATATTGACCTTGTGGTGCGGCGGCTGGATTCTGCATTGTTGGTGGGTGTACCAAAGCTGAAGGGTATGAATGATTTGGTGTGGCGAACAACTGCGGTGCGGACAAAAAAGCATATTGATCTGGCAGGTGTATTGGCTGCTCAGGTTTTGACATGGACTCAGAAGCTAGACCAGCATTTTTAGCCTCCTCAGCTGCAAACGTTTCGAGAACAGAAGTCATGATGAATTGAGATGATGAAGAAGCTGCTAGTTTATCTGCAACCTCTGCTGCAATTGTTGAAGCCGACTTCTTAGTTGCTGCTTCTGATTTTGCATTTGTATCAATAACTGAAGTTGTTGAGGATGATGGTTTATATGAAATTTCTTCATTTTCAAGTCGTTTCCTCATGAAGCTAGACTCTTCTGCTTGTGCTTGTGCTACCTACATATCATTAACGAGATATATCACCATAAAGTTCAAACTTGCTAGTATCATTAATGACAAAAAATACCCCGTATCCAATGCTTAACAGGAACTTAGTTCATTCATATTTGAGTAATGATGCTTTCACTGAGTAATTTTCAACTGAAACCAACTTCTTTTGGTTTATGAAAATTATACACACATGATCTAGGTCAAAAATTAAATTTCCCTATTCTCCCAGTTTAAATTTATTCCAGATACATACTCCCTCAAGAATCGATTAGATAGCCTTTATAAGTTTATTTAGTATTTTTCAAAGATGCAGGTGTGTCCATGCAGGTGACATAAATTTCAAGAAAGGCCAGTGTAATTTATTTGTATTAAATGTTTTACAGCTTCCCATACTAATTATGATCTCTTTGTTGACTTCATAATAATTGCTCAGTTACATCTAACAGATATATGTAGAAGAGACACATAAGAGAGAAGTAATTAAATGATAAGATACCTAGACATATGATAAATAAATATCACATCACATATGATGAGAAACTACTCAAAATAGAACACTCTTCTCATGAAAAGAATTATGATAATTCATACCTGAATCTGAGTACGAACATTCTCCAATTCAGATTCCTGGTAGAAGTATCCACAAAGGATTACAAGGCATCAGGAACTCAAAATATCAATCAGAAACCTAATAAGTTTAGAATGCAAATAACCATATTGAGCACATGGACACAAAAACTTGCCTGTTCATGCAAAGCTTCTTTTAACTGAGATACAAGTGCTGCTCTACTTGCTTCAACTAATTTAAGATTTTCAATACATCGTTTCATAATACTTTCTTCCTCCACTAATTCCTTGGCCAAAGTTTTTCGCTTAGGGTCCTTTACTGGAAATGGAAAAGCAATATAAGAATCCTAGCATCGAAAAATCAGGGGTTAGCTCTGATATGTTGATAGCTTACCGATATTGCATGCAATATCAACATCTTTTTCCATCTTCCTCACACGGTGTACAGAAGACTTGCATTTACTCATCTCTGCATCTTCATTGGGATGTTCGCTAAGCACTGCATGAAAGGCTGAGACTATTTTTTCCGCCGGACCTCCAATGGTCAATTTCTGGATTCCATAAAATGTACAACAGTGATCCATGCAAGAAGAAATGCTAATTAGTTTGACGGATATTAAAAGCATAAAAATGTTTCAGCAAAAAATTGGGGAAGGGGGAGCCATGAAGATCCTCAGTCTTACCGTTCTAATGGAGCGAGAATCCTTTTTCACAATTCGTACAGATCCCGTACGGGATCGCTTTTTGTTGAACTCCAACGGTGGAGGTGCTTCTACTCCAAGAATTACATTCTTAAGGTTCTGTGCCATAGATCCAAACACTTTCCTTTCCTCCCATATATCCACCTAAAGTTATGTAAATAAGTTAAATAGATCAAATTGCCCATAGTGAAATCAATATCAGACTATGCAAATCATTTTCAACATTTATGTGCCATATCTGAAGTTTCAGCCAAGAATTCTGCAACTTCATATCAAAATCTTCCACATCCCCCTTTTCCCACTTTTCTAAGGATTGATTGGAATGGCTGCATTCACTTGTACTTACTCGAAACCCTGGAAAAGAGGCTTACCAGTCTAGATGCCACACGCTTTTCGTGATCCTCACCCTTGTCAAGAACATCTTTAAGTGAATTAGGAAGAACCTTCCAAAACTCAGTCACAAATTCATTTCCTTTACGTTTGCTGTTCTGCAAGATGTCATTTGCAAGATACAGAAGGGGGACCCGCTTACCCTTCTCTGAATTGTGAAATTGTTTATCCCATGTTCCAACAACTAGTTCTGCTTTGCTTTGGTGGAATATACACCAATGTGATAAAGCTATACAAAAGTTAAGATAACAAATTATAGAGCATCAAAAAAACAATACAAGTGCTTCACGAAATCAACTTAATATGCAGTAGCAAAATTCATGCAAAAAGACTAATTCAGAAACTTGCATCCCATATTACATTGATCAAGCACTACCAAGTTATCTTAAAACTGAAAAGACAACAAAATTTATCTCACTAGGTTAAGCTATTGTCTTGTTTATAGCAGTATAAAGGTACATAAGTTAACCAAAAGCTAGAGCTGCAAATGGTCTAAGACAAACCGTTTTCAAGTTGAGGTTCTGATTAACAGAAGCAGTCACTGCAAGTCCCAATAAGGATCATGCATAACAAATACATGCCAGAAATGCAAATAAGAAGTTATAAGATCTAATTATTTGTAGATCCAAATGCAGGATGGACTGACTTGAACTTCACAAAGCAGTAGCAAAACCACGTGTTTTACTAATATAAAATGCAAGAAACAACTATACAAGATTAGACTCATTGCATAAAATGAAATACAAGTGGTCATTAACTACTACATTTCCTATGCATATTTTAAACAATACTCCATAGTCCATAACTATCTGCCATGACTTCAAAATAGGATAGCCCATTTCATTCCGGTTTAGTACCATATGTAGCTCTGGAAATAAAAGCTTCCTACTATGGTTGCCTAGCCATTCTAGTTCCACTTCCAAACCCCACAAGAATTTGTCTATCTTCCTACTTCACTTGTCCTCCAGAAGAGAAGTAACAAGAAACAACAATAACATAAGAGCCTGTTCAAGTCATTCAAACACGTAGGCAAGAATACACGTGTATTTCACAGAAAAATTACCTAATCTAGCAATCAAAAGCTGCCGCTTTAATAGTTCTTCACTAATTCCCTATTCAGAAATCAAACACTAATCGAAAAGACCGACAAGGTCACAATTTCCTGGCACCATAAAATGTAATCGAATCTAGACATAAGCAGCAAAACCAAATTACAACACGAATATGGTAGTCCAATTAAAAGCAATGCCATTTATTCAATTCCCAAATCTACACAACCAAACCACATTCATTAGATTGCATTCCCCCTACTGCAAAATACCAATCTAATTCAAAACACTTCCCTCCCACATAGACAGTAATTCAGATTCAATCAATTACAACATCAATGCATACATGCAAGGAAAGGCTTCCATATCCCCAAAACCGACATTCTAATCAGGTTAAGCCGTGCAGAAAAAAACCACATTCTAAAGGCTTCCACTGCCAAGTACCAACCAACCCAATTCGAAACAATTTCCACACAGACAGATAGTAATTCAGATTCAATGAATAACAACATCAATGCACACATGCAATCAAACACTTGAGAATCCCTAAAACCCACATCCCAATTCAGTTAAGCCATGCAGAGAATTGAAAAGCAGATTCAATTAAATTAAAAAGGATACTCTCAACGCATTGCTGGGTGCTGTTGATCTTGGACATCTTGTCCGCAAGAATCTGCTCATTGAAGGTGCTAGTGACACTCATAGTCAAGTCCCTGGTCGGGCACTAGGGCGAAACCCTAGCACCCCAATTGAGCTGATTGATCAAAAAGAAAACGTGAGTGAGAATGAAATTGGGAATTCAGTGAAACTAAAACCCTAGAAAAAAAAAGAAGTACCTGAAGGTGGTGGTGAAGCAGAAGCGAAGAGATTCAAATCGAGCTGAAAGTGAAGGAAGAAGGAGAATTCATGGAAATGCAGAAAGGAAAGGGTGTTGTTGAGAACGACAGCGTTTTGGGGAAAATCTGAGAGGGAATTGAGAGAGTGAAGAAGAAGAAGAAGAAGAAGAAGAAGAAGAGGGGGAAAGTGAGTTAAAGACTTTGAAAAAGAGTCCTTGGAAAGTTTACGTTTCCGGAATTTGGCGCAAAGTCAGCAACATTGTCTCATGAGGATCAGGATGAATCATCTAATCTAGTCACACTCACACACTTGGTAATGCCACATTCACATTTCACTACATTTAGTAATGAATCAATTTATTCTTAGTGATAAATATTATCATAAAAATTATTTATGTTATTTGTTTTAATAATTAAAAATTTTAATCATATAAAACAATTAAAACCTTTAAGGACAATTCTATAGTTAAAGTTAAAGATTTTAATTTTTAAAATGATGAATATTAAAATAACTTATAGTAATATTAATTATCAATGAACTGAAACGATAGCTACATTGTTAATAACTTCAAATAGAATTTAGTATTTATCAATCCAAACACTTAAATATAACTATTTTCTCGAAGATTCTTGAATATCTTTGAAATTGAAAAAGAAAACATTTTAAAATCCTCAACAGAAGATAAGTCTCGGGTTTTGCCTTTTGTTTCTAATAAAATCCACAACAAACGCTTACGGGGGCGTTTGTTACAAGTTTTACAAAAATATTCACAGAAATATTGTTTCCTAAGAATAACATTACCAACACCGTCATTCCTGAGGAAATAAAAAACATGTTTAGTTTGCATATATTATTCCGAGGAATGTTTTTGAAAATTAGAAAATATAGTGGAAAGAAAGGTTGATGGAAATAACTTAAATTCTCGTGGGAATGTAAGATTCTCCTCCCCCTCTTTGAGTTGAGAATGAAATTTTAAAAATCATGTGTAACTTTTGAGAATTCTCCATACCCATTCCCAACCTCACATTCCCGAAAATGTTTTGAGATACATCTCTAACAAACGCCCCCATTCATTTTTCATATAATCTTATAAGCCTGCATCATCGGACCCAATTCAAAATGACACTCAAATTGTTCATTGAGCTAACATGATGGAATACAAATGAATAGAAAGTTGAAATGGAAGTATGTAGACGATGGAATTAGAGTCACGATGACAAAAATAACACAATGAAAAGATGAATGAGCGGAATAGTTTTAAAACATGGCTGCAGAAATTGTTATAAAGCATGCTGGATGTACTCTTTGCTATGGTAATAATATATTTTTTAGGTTTAACAAATGGTTAACAGAAACATGGTTTTAGCTCGAATGGCAGGGACAAAAACAACGAGCACATTTTTTACTTCATCTTGAAGCGAATTGGAAATGAGACGAAAAATAAAAGGAAATGAAACAAAAGTAAAGAGGAAATGAGAATATTTTTGAGTTGGTCGTGAAAAAAATAATAGAATGAAAGATTATTAACGTGATTATTCCCCACAATTAGGCACCATGGGCAGAGAAAAAAACATGATCTAGCATCAATTGTTTCAAAGTTGGAGATGTCTGGGGAAAGGTTCACTTCAATTAGTTCAAACAGCATGCAAAAATTATCACTCAAGCAGCTCTTAGTTTGTGCCGTTCTAACACTAAAAGGCAGGTACCATGTAACAATATCAAGAACCAGAAAGTAACCACTGGCAACAACAATAAGTGCATTTACAAAGCCAAAAAATTAAGAAAATCCCAAAAGTAGCCAGGGAAGAATCGTTACACTCATGGCCTACTGCTTAATGATGCTCTTTCCCTGTACTGCAAGTTTTGCTGCAACTTGCTCTTCAGATAAAGGTAAATAGTAAATTCGAGGAGCTGCACTGGTTTTACGAAAGAGATCATCAAGTGTGACAATAGGTCGGTCAACTTTCTCTGGGGGTGGAGGCGGGGGAAGACGTTCTCTTGCTGCTGGTGGTAGCTTTGAAAGCGGTGGTGGAGGAGGGAGGAGCATAGCTGGAAACGAAGGCTCTTCACTGTGCTGAAGGGGGGGAGGCTCTGGCTTAGAGGAAGGTGTTGCAGGATGAGCTGTTAAATCGTTGCTGACAGGGATAACCACAGCAGGAGTAGGTTCTAGCTTCATTTTCACTTCTTGAGGATCCACATACTCAGCAACTAAAAGGTGTCCGCCATTTCGAGGCCATTGCAGATTATACACAGCATTTCGTGTTTCAATGGCTTCCTCGACAGATGAGTACTACATCACATCAACAGAAGATTACTTAGAAGTGTACATCATGATTGCAGTAACATAACAGGGAAACCTCACTAGCAGGAAGGGAGTTATAAGAATTGAGTCTTACAGTTACATAGCAATGGGTCTTTATTTGGTCCATCCAGAAACTGATGACATTTCCAGTTTTACCAAGAAGCTCTTGTACTGCTTTTAAGGTAAATGGACGGAGGAAACGATCAATCCTGAGGGAACATGTCGGGGCCCTTTGTGATGGTGGAACTACCAAAGGTAAAAACAACAACAGAGTTAGACTGAAAGGAAGAGAGGCAGGGGGCACAAGACATGCTAATAAGGCAAAAAAGAAAAATCTGTAACATAAGGACACCAGAAAACATGAAGACGGACAATGTTGTTATGTAAATGTTTACAAGTATGATATGCAACTATTTATGTGCAAATAAAATATTCCAGAAATGCACTTTTTCAAATGTATTTGGATTCGCTCCAAATTGCTTTGAGAAGGACCCCCAGTAAAATTTTGAAAGTGTATTTGGATTCGCTCCAAATTGCTCCAAATTTCTTATGTTGGACTAAAAGACAGGAATTCAAATAAGAGAATCAATTCATGAAGGTTTTCAACCAACCAGGATAAATGTGAACTTACCAATGCGTTCTTTGGGTGCATCATCAATTGTTGAGGAATCCAACCTAGAGAACTTGCCTTTTGAAGCAATTGGCTCATCCTTTCTTGTAGTAGCAGGTCTGAGGCTCGGAACTTGTTGATCTGAACCTTTAACTGTTTCAGAGTTCCACCTTCGTTGCCGTTTTGCAGGCTCATTGTTCCCAGCAGAAGCTTGATCTGTGTAAGAATTTTCAAATGATTCAGGAGAACTAAAAAATTACACAAATAAGCTTGTTTATGATTTAAGATGTAAGAAAAACAGTATGGAAGAAGATCAGCATAGGTTGCATGATGATTTCTTGCTTGCTTCTCCTAAAGAGATCCCAAAAGAAGAAAGTCCAAGAGGAATGGTAAATAGAATTCAACTAACTAATGCACAGCAGCATATGGAAATATAAACACTGTCAACATCATAATCATCACAAAATATAGCAGTTAACAAAATATGCAGGATGCTGGTTCAACAATTCTTAGCTACCTAAAACTAAGCATGAAACCACAAGATAGTTCAAGGCAAAGGCACTCCAAAGGAGCTAAGGGCTTCTAAGTCAGCCTTGGGGCGCCAGAAGCACATGCCTGACAGAAGATAGGCACTAATAATACAAAACAGACAAAGATGCAATATAAAGTAAAGAACAAGATTAAAGGTGCTGAGTGAACAAAGAAATTACAAATTAAAGCTTACCATGAGACTTTCGTTTCTCAACAAGGGAAACAGGAGGAATTTCATTATCATGGTGAGTATCACCTCTGTCTGGAGATAGACCATCTCCGACAACTGCAGTACGACCTTCTTCCTTCAATATAGACACTTCAACACTCTCCCCCTTGTCTCTAAGTTCATCAACATTAAACTTAGAATCATATTGCTTGCTCTCAGGCAAATCCTCTTCCATGGAATCATCACCAGAACTTCTATCCAAGTTTAACTTTTCTGGATACTCAACATCTTCACTGCTATTGGGCTTGTTCAGGTTTGGACTTTTATTATTATAGCTATTTTCCTCAACAGGTGTCTTTTTCTTATGTGGCTCTCCAACATCCATCGAATGTGATACATCATGACCTGGGATATCATTATTTGATGATGGTTCTTCCACCATCTCTGGCCTAACAATATCTTCCTCTAATTTAACATTATCAGCAATTATAGTATCCTTTAGTTCATTCTTTTGATTAATTGACACAGAATTACTAGAAATAGAATCAGATTTTAGGTGAGACCCTAAACTAGGGTTGACCTCAGATACCTGATTTTCAGGAAGAGAAGAGTTGGGTGTGAGATCCTCGCACAAGGGCTTTAGGTCACAATCCAGCTGAGGCTTTGAGTCTTCATCCATCCCAGCCTTGGACTCCTCATTCTCCTGCATTGTAACAGAATCCTGATCATGAATGCTTTGTGGTTCAGCACTAACAGAATCCTGACCACTGACTACTTCTTCTGTTAAGACACTTTCAGTGACCGTAACGGTGGTCTCTGTCGTAGAAGTGTGGGTAGTTAGCTCCTCTCTCCCATTTGTAGAATCTACACCAGCTGGAAAGTCCGTATATCGCACTGCTTGGTCCACCGCCCGCAAGACACCACCGTCAATGTCAACCGGGACGACATCGTCACTCTTTTTGCTGTCATCATGCACAACCTCAGGACTCATTCCTGCATTTTCTTTTTCCATTGGTTCAACTACAGCTGCACTTCCCTTTCCAGCTGTATCAACTACTTCAAGACCAACTGCAGTCTTCATATGTGAATCGTTCAGCTCAGCTATATCACCATCCAAACCATTAACCTCATCCTTCTGAGAACCAGAACCATCAGCACCATCCCTTTCAAGGCGAAGAGCTTGATCCAAACGCTTGATCAAATCATCCTTTAAACCTTTGGTGGTTAGTTTCCTTCTCTTTAACTCCTCTTTTAGCTCCGTAACCCTCCACTGATCGATGGGTTTATCGTCGAGAATCGGATACGGTGACGACATTATATCCAAATCAAGTCAGCTTCCCTGACCTAAAGCCAGTAATTAAACTCCACACACAACCAACAAGAGAAAGACAATCAATTCATTAATCAAAAGAACATATAGCCAACTATGGGAAGGGTTTTGGAAACTAAAAAATCAGCAATCTAAAGTCTACTCAACAACATTTGCACTAGTTATTCAAACTGCATTATTATTTAAGCATGCTAATGAATCGAAAAATTGAAGTGTTAAAATTGCACATAAACACACGCATTGCGTAAGAACATATAATTATCAAAATAAACTCATCACAGGGGCATTTGATAGAAAGAGGGTGGAGGCATTACTCACAATGGGAAGCACTGTAGGAGGTTTTGAAACCCTAATTTCAATTTCCGAAGAAGAGTATCAGAGAAGCAAATGTTGAGAAGAAATCCACATACACATGGTGAGTGAGTGAGTGAGTGAGTGAGAGAAACGCTGTTGCTAGCTACGATAGGATTAGATTCACGAAACCAGAACGAATGTTTTCGTTCATGTAACTCTCTCTACTCCGTTCATTCCTGAAAACCAGCGAAACAATACAAAACAAAAATCCAAAACGAACACACGCTAAATTATATTCAACGTCAACGATTTTTTTGTCCAAAAGCAAGAGAAAACGATGAAAGTTGGAAGTATGAGATTTTTTTATTAAGCTCTGCTTTTTCTTCGTCACAGTGATGTTAAAATTTATCTAAGCGCAGTACCCAAAACACCCTAACTTACAACACAGCAAAGAGTCGGGCTCCAATTTCCTTAGTGGGCCTTCGTTTAATGGCCCAATGTGGACACGATCAGCCCAATTTTACTGTATAGATTCATTCGCAATTGTTTCTTCCCCCTTTTGCACTTCCATTATTTCATTTCTAATTACATGATTGGCTTCTTGCCCAAGTTTGGAAACAACCAATGTATTCTTATGTCAATCTATGCCCCCCCAACAGCATGGCATGATGTTTTCTCGCTATGGTGTATTCTGACACATAATTTTAATTTCTTTTCACATTAAAAATAAAAAAAGTTCCATTTTGACTTTTGAGGCCAGACTATTGTAAGCTAAAATCCAAGCTAATAAATAAACCACACATTGAAAACCTGGAGAGGGAAAGTGGTGCATAGCTTACTACTTGCCGACACTCTTTCATATGTTCATATATTTAACTATTTTATGAATAAATAGAAACAAAAGAAAACACAGGAACTATCCGCCACTCATGATAATAATACATTTCTTTGTTAGCCAAAAAGCTTTGCTCCAATGCAATGCTGCATTGCACACATCTTCCTCATACTTCCACTATCGCAGCAATGGTTACAGAAATGTCTTGTGTTAGAGATTTAGAATGAATCTACTCGCTCTCTTCATCACTATTGTCAATGCTCAAATGATTCATATTCTTTTCAAGAGGTGGAAGCCCATCTTCAGAATCTGAAGAGTTTTCAATATTATCCTCATTTTCATCCGTCACCGCAACTGTCCATGCAAAATGAGAAAATACAAAGCACATTAGAGAATAATTCCCAATATATTAGAGGTATTTGTAGGTAAAAATCTTCAACCCAGGTCATAAGGCAGCAAAGCTACTATTGCGCCATTGGTCGCCCTCTATTGAGATTATTTATATACGGCTTTCATTGTGGAAAAAAATACAATACAACCTAAACATACCCTCAGTATCAGCGGGAGCCCTTGGGACCTGCCTCTCTTGTGATAGCCAAGCATTTTGAACAGATATAATATCAGCACTATTTTCACATTTGGAGTAGGCCTTCAATAATTCCCTGCTTTGATTAACAGAAAGTTTTGAATCTAGAAAAGTTTATGCCGTATGTAAATGCAATTGCAAATCAAAATTAATTGAATCCCATTTTAGTTAAGTATCTCATGGATACAAAAAAATTTACAGAAGAAAATAAAATGAAATTTTGTGCTAGGTTACACACTTGATCTCTTAATTATAGATGGAATACAATCAACTACCGGAGGAAGAAAATACCAAAATTACATGAATGAATCAAATCATACCTATTCAGAGACGTAAAGGCATGACCCCAGTTGAACTTGCTAAGCAATAGATTTGCTGTTTCTTCTTCTCCACTGCAAGACCATAGCAAAGAACTTTAACAATGGAGAACAGAGAAATATATTTCATTCAAATGTTTATTCCATTAATGAACTTTGATAACCTTTTCTAATAGATATTTATCCAAATAAATATAACAGTGGTGTAAGGTTTCAATAACCAACCATCACAGAAAAATGATTAAATACACATGCTGCAAACTGCAAAATCAATTATTAAGTCTGGACTTAAATTTTTCAGTCAAATGTTCCATCTATAAAGACCTTAGGTGATAGCCTGATCTGACAAGCACATTCCTAGCGGTGGTAGACTAGCAGCAGCAAACATAAAACAAACCAGACACCAAATTACAGTTACAATTTTTTGGGGGGTGAGGCGCATGCATGGATAGAAACACACCAAAAACAAAGAAATCATCTAGTCTACAGATAATGCTATTTTGGTACCATATTATCAAAGCAGCAGATAAGGCCTCTACACAAGATAGCTGACATGGCCGGCCATAATTTATTGGATTTGCTGCAACAAGCCATGGCACTGCAGTAAACAGAAAATATTAACAAAAAATCTAATAATCGCATTCCACGTCAAATGAGGCAACCTCTAAACAGAGCAAAAAGACTCAAGCATGGACGTCTACATCAAGCATGATGTTCTCATACACTAAAGTTTAAAAAGAACATAATTTAATAAGCATGTAATTCAAGAATATAAAATGAAATTTGAATATATTCTTGTTGGTGGCTAAGTTCATACACAGACGAGGAGCACTGCACCGCAGCCTCACAAAAGGTACGTCATCTAAGCGTGCCCATGAGCAATCCACTACAGCCAGTCCTTTGTTCTGGATTAAAGAGTAATCTTCTCTTGAGACACATGACTTTCCAACAGGACTGTCAAAAAAGAGTTACAGTAAATAATAACAATACAATAACTTCTTGACATTTTATACTACAATATCGAGATAACGGGTTTCTCAGGAAAAAAAATATACATTGTTTCAACATATAGTGAAAAGAAAGATAGTTTATGACCAAGTACCTTAAAACAATTCCCCCAAATCCATTACTCACGCGTAATTCCTGCACAAAATTGATCAAAATCCGGATTACGAACATGTTAAGCATTTTTTAAATAGTGCGAGTAGGCTTTCATAGAGTGCAGAATCAACAATAACAAAGAGGAACAAATTAAGTATTTCTTCTGCTTTCTAAGCACACATACACAAACAGACAAACATTAACCAACCTTTTATACTATAGCATCATTTTTTGTGATATAACATCACTAGATTTTGTCCCAAGAGTTTGTAATACAACCCAAGCTATTAAAGTACCATATACAGATATTACAGTATCTTGATGGGTCACAGCAGCAAGTAATTACCACAGACAAAAGCACTTGTGGCATTACAAAAACTCTAGATGCTTACTCATTTATTAGTTTAAGCAAAGGCTTCTATTTTATGCTTCCTTGCCATCAAAAGCTTTCCTCCCTATTTAAAAAAATTAGAATTTAAAAGGATCATTCATCTTATTGAAGTTGTTTTTCTTGGAAATGCCTCTTTATATTTCAATTACGAAATGCTCTTCCTTTTCACTGTATTAACTCTTATCTTTCCAATAATTTATTGTTTAGTATTACTGTTACATATGCAGTTTAAGAGGCCTTAGATGACTCCTATGAAGAACTTGAATTAGATGCTTCGATATCAAATATGGTCTTCCAGTATTATGCAACTAACTTTAACCAATGAATTTGTTGTTACCCCTAGCAGTCAAAACCATTTTGTATTTTGATTTGAGAATTAACATTCACAAATAGTTATTCTTTTACATGATATAGGAAAGCAATAACCTGATCGTGAACTGAAATGGCACTTAGAATCCAATTAACCCAGATACAATATATATATATGCAATGCATGCATACTTATGTATTTATACACTCATGCTTATACCAACATATTTGTACACCTAATTATATGTAAAAAGTAATCAGAGAATGAAGAAAGTAGATAACAAATACTTGCTTTTAGCATGCCAAATCTTGAAAGCTTGCGTCCTGTGCACTTTTTGGCATCGCATTGCCCAAAATCCTGAAACAACACCATGCATGTCAAATGTCAGACCTAAATTCAGTGATGGCATATATTAGTAATACTACACAGAACCAAAGGAACTTTTGCTCATAGAGTTTCTCGCTAATTTTTTCTAATTCCAACTGATTATTTACTTCAAATTTGGATAAAAATCAACCCACAAAAAAATAAATAAATTGAAGTTAGTAGCTTAAAATCAATCATCAATATCACAGAATCACCATCAGAGGTGTAAAATCATAAAATGCATCATCACTCGATTTCAAACAGAAACAAGCATTGAAGTGTTTAGTTTGGCACAATAGAATCTTCCAAGGTTTAATGCAACAAAAACTAATAAAAATTGATGATGAAAAATAAAAAAGCTTAGTTAGTTATATTGAGAATTAGCAAAACGTTAATATGCATGCATACCCACATTGCAAGCTTTATTTTGGGTGTTGTGAGCTCCTCTTGATGCTCACCAGACTCTGCAGTTAGAAGAAAAAACAAGTAAAACATGTTTTGGGATTTGGGGAAAACAAGAGGAATCGAATAGAACCTGGAAGAGAGGTTTGAGAATCATCCTCACTGAAGAAGAAAGGTAGTTAGATAGATAGATGTAAACAAGCAAAAAACGAAATTGAGAAGAAGAAGAAGAATTGGGAAAGAAGTTACAGTGAGAGTTGTTGTTGTTGTTGGTGTCGACTTGATTGAGCGTGATTTTGGCGGTGAGTTCTGAATCTTTGTTGTTTGTTATTGCCCATTTGTGTGGTGTGAAGGTGTGATTCTGCTCAAGTGTGTTGGTGAATGGTGATGGCTGCAACCTAAAGCTAGGTTTAGGGTAAAATTACTAATACCATCTCACACTTATTCATATCATTCTTATTCTTATGTGCACCGTACTCTATGTATTTTGTATTCTTTTCATCTATATTTATATCTATCTATATATATTAGAAAAGAACAACTTCTAGCATGACGTGTCGCTCTCACAGGCCAAGTTAGTGACGTGTCGTTCCGAGATTAATTCTCACTTAATTATTTACACGTCAGCTTTTCCACCTATTAATTCTCATTTAATAATTTACACATCAGCTTTTCCACCTTGACTCTATTTGCCACATTAAATTTTAGATTTGATTAGGATTTAGGTTGTTTATTTCTTAATTTAATCTTAATTTATTTTTAATTTATTTTTAGAGCATTAATTAATTTTTATGGTATTTTTTATTGAATTTTCGGATTTTTAATTAATTCAGAATTTTATGAGTTTTTATTGTGATTTGCTAGATTTTGATAGTTTTTATCTAAATTTATTTAGTACCTTTTTAAATTTTAGATTTGATTAGGATTTAGGTTGTTTGTTTTTATGTATCTTTGTTAGATAGTTTCTGTTAAAAAAATCTTCCTAAAAAATATTGTTTTTTATATAGAGTATCAATATCAATCTATATTAGAAAATAAAAAGGGTTAGAAGAGCAAAAAAAACCTTCTTACGTTCTCTATCTCCAAAATTCTCACACAATTTTCTCTATTTCTCCCTTCTTCATCTCAACCATGGCAAATCTCATATCATATATGCTTCAAAAACAACATGGACCTTCACTTCAATTAAATTTTTCATTATAAATTTATCCCCATCACAATTGAGAAATTTTTTTTATGGTTACAGAGGGAAATCACAATTGAGATTTGAGAGTGCATGTTCTTCAAACTCAAAAACGAGTTTCTCACTTCTTGCTTCAGCCTCTTTGTTCCAGGTATGTAAAAAACAATGTTTTGTGGCTTTGTAGACTAAGAATTGTTATCACTCAAAAGTCAAAGGCATATCATTTTCCTCATATCTCTGGTAGTCCTTCTTCTTCAATTTTAATGATTCTTTCATGTAGTTCTAGAAGTGTCTTTTGTTCGCCAAAGCATGTTTTAACCCATTCTATGTTTCATTATTATTGTTTTGTAATGTTCATGTATTAATGTGTTTGTTGATAAAAAAAATATTAGAAAAGAACAACTTCTAGCATGACGTGTCGCTCTCACAGGTCAAGTTAGTGACGTGTCGTTTCGAGATTAATTCTCACTTAATTATTTACACGTCAGCTTTTCCACCTATTAATTCGCATTTAATAATTTACACATCAGCTTTTCCACCTTGGCTCTATTTGCCACATTAAATTTTAGATTTGATTAGGATTTAGGTTGTTTATTTCTTAATTTAATCTTAATTTATTTTTAATTTATTTTTAGAGCATTAATTAATTTTTATGGTATTTTTTATTGAATTTTCGGATTTTTAATTATTTCAGAATTTTATGAGTTTTTATTGTGATTTGCTAGATTTTGATAGTTTTTATCTAAATTTATTTAATACCTTTTTAAATTTTAGATTTGATTAGGATTTAGGTTATTTGTTTTTATGTATCTTTGTTAGATAGTTTCTGTTAAAAAAATCTTCCTAAAAAATATTGTTTTTTATATAGAGTATCAATATCAATCTATATTAGAAAATAAAAAGGGTTAGAAGAGCAAAAAAAACCTTCATACGTTCTCTATCTCCAAAATTCTCACACAATTTTCTCTATTTCTCCCTTCTTCATCTCAACCATGGCAAACCTCATATCATATATGCTTCAAAAACAACATGGACCTTCACTTCAATTAAATTTTTCATTATAAATTTATCCCCATCACAATTGAGAATTTTTTTTATGGTTACAGAGGGAAATCACAATTGAGATTTGAGAGTGCATGTTCTTCAAACTCAAAAACGAGTTTCTCACTTCTTGCTTCAGCCTCTTTGTTCCAGGTATGTAAAAAACAATGCTTTGTGGCTTTGTAGACTAAGAATTGTTATCACTCAAAAGTCAAAGGCATATCATTTTCCTCATATCTCTGGTAGTCCTTCTTCTTCAATTTTAATGATTCTTTCATGTAGTTCTAGAAGTGTCTTTTGTTCGCCAAAGCATGTTTTAACCCATTCTATGTTTCATTATTATTGTTTTGTAATGTTCATGTATTAATGTGTTTGTTGATAAAAAAAATTAACATTGATAGATGAACATCCCATTTATTTTTTTTCATTGTTATGTATGTTATTTCAACATTTATATGTTCTCACTGGTCATGAAAGGTGAATTGTTTTCCATCTGTTCTCACTTTTTTAAGGGGGGATTAAAAGTTTCTTTGATGTTGTAAGCTTATGAATTAGGCTAACCAGATCTTACTGCTGTGTGTTATCCAAATCTTAAGGTTAATGGCCAAAAGTACGTACTTTAATTTGAGGCATGTACTACTAATAAAGATTGAGATATAGGTGCATTTGAATGTATGTGAACATTTATACAAACATAGTCTTATTGACTAACATAAGCAAGGTGAGATCAATAAAAAAAATATTGTGCATATAAAATAAAAATCAGAAAATTCACTAAAAATACCATAAAATTTAATTAATACTCTATAAATAAATCAAAAATAAATTAAGATAAAATCAAGAAATAAACAATCTAAATCCTAATCAAATCTAAAATTTAAAAATGTATTTTTTATGAGAATATAATTAACCTGAGATCAATAAAAAAAATATTGTGCATATAAAACAATAGAAAATATATATTTTTTAATTAACCGAGGTAGGCGAAAAAGTAGTGTGATTCATTTCACCTTGCAATTTAGATTTGTTCATAGTTTTGGTGGGATTCTTCTACAACTAAATACCTATAGGTTAGTGTTAATTTGGAATTGCCAAATCCTATTGCTAGGTTGCATTTTTTTTTCTGGAATGGTGAATTTTCTTTAGAATTTTATGGTCCCTTATTTGCTTAAGCTAAATCTTGAGAACATTTATTTGTTTGCATATGAACTTTTTGTTGTATATTTTATTAATATTTCAAAAGATTTAAAGTGAATTTAAATTAAAAATATTTATCTATTTATGATTGGCATCCCGTTTATGTTTACAATTAAAATATTGATTACATGGTTAATATGTTACCATTCAATATTTCCCTCTCTGTTCTTATATAAGTTTTCTTTGTGCCAAACGTTACCTTCCCTCTCATAATGTACATGGTAAAAGGTTTTCAATTCCCGTGAAAAACATACCGCCAGTCTACCAGCACCTTTCATAAGTTCTAAACCATATAGTTACATATTCCCTTAAGAGTGTTAATTAATTTTTATCGTATTTTTATTGAATTTTCGGATTTTTATTTAATTCAGGGTTTTATGAGTTTTTATTGAGATTTGCTAGACTTTGGTAGTTTTTATCTATCTTTAATTAGTACCTTTTTAAATTTTAGATTTGATTAAGATTTAAGTTATTTATTTCTTGATTTTAGCTTGGATCTTTTATAAAAAGTATCATTATACTTTTTTTTTATACAATTATTATATTCTAAACTAATTAATTGATATTATTTTAAGAGAATAAATTTAATATAATTAACTTTAGTATTATTTTCAAAATTTTAAGAGTGTATATTTATATAAGTATATAACTATAATAATTTGATAGTAAGAAAAGTACGAGGAATACAAAATATTAATACATATGTACTATAAAATTATGACCTGAATTTATTAGTGCTAACAAATTAGAGTTACGAGATCTCACGGGGAGAAACATTTTACATGAAAATGAAAATTTGTACGAGTTAAAAAAAATAAAATTCATTTTCTATAACTTAAGTGTATTTTTAATAATTTAAAAAATAATTATATATTTATGTATTGTACGTTATATATCTAAAGCACAAAAGCATTACCCTTTATGCAACACGAGTATACATCTTCACAAACAAAATTCAGTTATACCTCACATATGCAAAAATTAAAGCTTTTGGTTTATTAACTTCTGTGTTTTTCAAAATTTGTGCCCTTTAAATATCTACATCTTTATTATGATTATTCTTATATTCTTAGCATCTTAAATATTTATAGTTTAAAATATGAATCGATGTATCAAATACAATAGACATATTCCCCGTGCAACGCGCGGGTAAAAAAACACTAGTACTTCACTTAAAATAAAAGTGTGTTATACTCAAATTTTATCCGCACGACATGAAAAGGTGTGGGGTGGTATTAATAGTTTTATGCCTCCATTAGTCCATTTATCTATAAATTGAAGAGATTGTAAAATGTCGCGTGACACACCTGACTTATGTCCCCGACTTAACTCTTCACAAACCAAACGCGGTAACATTGTCTTTCTCTCATATCTTTATCTCTCATAAATCTCTTTTCCAATTTCTACTATAATAAACTATGCATATAGTGGAGCAATCTATCTATTATAATATAATAAATTTGAAGTGTGAAATGTAGTGTTTTCACGTGTCATTTACTTCAACCACATCACATATTTAACTTAGTTGTCATTTGGAAGTTGGAAGAGACTAGATGTCAGCACCCAATTTTATCCATCATTTATTTATGTATTAGTATTATCATAATTATTACTAATCCGTCAACAATCTTACAAAATAATTATATGTTTAAGCATTTTGCGTGTCTTACTTTAATAATAATATATTAAATCTAAAGTTGAGATGTGAAGCTACCACATTAATTAAAATCTCACCCTACATATCATGTCACATATGCAATTTTAAACAATTGGAAAACTCTCCTATGTTTCAGGAACATTTTTATCTTCATCAACATCCAAGACATGAGCATCAAATAATAATTTTTTTAAGATATGTTGGAATGAATATAGTATAACCTTTCATATCACTTTTCCTTAAAATACATTTTTCACACCTTTAAAATCACTTTAATATATTATAATATATAAAGTTAAACTACAATTTACAATATGATATTCACTATAAGAAAAACACGAATTAACGATAGTTAAAAATTGTCGTAAGACCTAATAGTCGTCAATAAAAAGAAATTATTGACGATGAAAGATCAATCATTAGCAAGCTCCTCGGTAATATTTACAAATTATTTTCAAAAGTTATTGGTAACGTCTTCTTAGGATTAAGGTTGCAAGTTTAATGTGGAAGTGGCTATGATAGCAAAGAGCATAATAAATGTATTATTTAAAGATAATAGTTGAGAGCACTGCTTAGAAACAACCATAGCCATTGGAAGTTACTGACGCCGATTTGAACGGGAAAAAAAAACTTTTATTACGAATGAAAGTATTTCATTGTAGAAAAAAATTAATATATTGCCCTCTTCGTGACAATATAATATAACACATTTATAGTTTGACAAAAATTATCCATATTGTTAAATATATCATTTAAATATAAAACCTTAAATTCAATTTTCATATTTAGTCATTTTAAATTAATAAAATATATATAACTAGGAGTACTAAATAAAATAAAAAAATGAAATATTGAACATTAAAATGATTTAATAAAAAAATTAATTATTACTAATTATTTGATAAAAATATATTTATATCATGTAAATTATTTTATATATATATATATATATTTATCATATTCATAAATTTAAATTTAAAACATATCTAGAAACTTCTGGAATCTAGATTATCTCATAGAGTCTATATCTTTTCATTTAAGAAACAAAAAATGCATGTTTAGATAACACATTATAATACATGTTTACTAGCTATATATATGTGTTGATATCATTCTTCATTAGTCTACAACACATTACAAATATTCACTATTTTCATTCAAGAAATTTATATTTTGTGTTGATATATTTATTAAAATTAATAATATGAAAAAATTAAATTTTGTATTTCTAAAAATTCTAATTAAAGAATTGAGTTTGTTTAAAAGAATTTACATTTATTTAGTATGAGTAATAAAGTTAATTGTATGATTTATTGTTAGTTCTATTTCTACGTAAGTTTGTAATTATTACCAAATATTATTAGTATCGACCCTTCGAAAGTGTTTTACTAATGTCCATGTCAGTCAATCTTATCCGCAGTGTGTTCCGCTCCTATATGATTTGAAACATCCTGGAGGGTGAGCCTGAAATGACACAAAACAAATTAAAAACTCAAAATTTGGGGTTAAAGTGTAATTCAAATGTAACACCACCTTAATTTGCAGTTTCCAAATAAACCTCATCATCATCACTATCTACCATGGATCAAAAGCTGTAATGTAAAACAATAGGGTTACAACCTCGTTTGTTGTTACTCAAACAGAACATAATCAAATGCAAAAGGGAAATATTTAGCATCGTAAGAACACACACGCTATGCGATGGAGGATGAGAAATCAAAACCTGAGGCGGTGGCGGCCAACCACGCTGCAAGTGGTGGTGGTGGTGGTGATCGACGATCAGCGGCGGCGAGGAGTCAAAATTGAGAAGGGATCGTCAATTGAATAGTGAACCAGCTATTACATCCTATTAGAATATAGCTAGAGTGCAAGGACCAAATCTTCAAATACTTCCTAGTTAGTTAGAAGAGTTAGTCTTGTGTATAAGTATCAGTGTCTTTGTAATGTTCAATTAACTTTTTACAATGTAAACCTTTACTATTTGCTATGACTTCTCTTAGCTTTTGGGTTTACAACTTTATCATTGTTGATGATCTCACACGAATTTTAACAAATTAATAATAGAGGGTTGGAAATGAAATATTGCTAGCAATTTTCAATAAGATTTTACACCGATATTCATGGTATTGTCAGGTTGGTTGTGAGTGTGGTGGTGGCGGTAGGGGTGGTGATGGTAGTGTTGCAGGGCAGTGGTGGCACCAATAGTAGTGATGAATGGTGGTGGTGGCGACAACAATGATAGTAGTGGCGCAAGGTGGTGGTTTGGATATAGTGGTGGTGGTGGCAATGACAGTAATGGTGAATGGTGGCGGTGCTAGTGGAGAATGTGGTGGTCATAGTGTTGTAGAGAAATAATGATAGTAGCGGTGGGTGGTGGTGATGATGTGGAGTTAGTGGCCGTAGTAACGATGGTGGCAACGACGGTAGTGGTAGTGTTGGTGGTGGCAATAACAATGACGACATCGGTGGTGGAGGGTGATAATGGTGACATTGATTCTGGTTGTGGATTAATAATTTTAAATACGGCTTTATCCATCATATATGACGTGAATAATATATAGGAGTGAATTGACGGATAAATTTATACAATACAGTGTTA
Source organism: Lotus japonicus (assembly GCF_012489685.1). Classification (NCBI taxonomy): domain Eukaryota; kingdom Viridiplantae; phylum Streptophyta; class Magnoliopsida; order Fabales; family Fabaceae; genus Lotus; species Lotus japonicus. The sequence continues at coordinate 77,853,354 of NC_080044.1, read as the reverse complement.
ACATCAAATAATAATAAACTCACAAGTTACATGAGTTTTAAAAATAAAAAAAATGATTACATTAATTAATTAAAAAAAAGCTGGTGATTGAGCTTCTTATTACATTTTTCAATACTAAAATTCCCAGCAAAATTGCATCCTGCCTGACGTTTCGGTTGGTTGTAGCAGGGGCTGTACTCGCTCACTCCCACTACTGCAATCGGCGCATTCACCTTATTACAATTCTCATCACGATCCACCCTCACCTATCGAATCCTTCACAAAATCAAAATCCTAACCCACTTAACTCTTCAATTCCCCTTTTTTTGTAGTTCAGTCTTTCCATCAAACACCTTGTCCCCAATCTCTCTGCGGCTCACTTGCTGCCATGTTGCGCAGGTACACCTAACGTTTGCATCAATTTTCTTCTCCTTATGTATTCTGAGTTTAGTTCTGAGGTCGTGAGGCCGCGGAATCGAATATTTACTTTTTTGGGTGGATTGACGCATTGTTGTGCCAATTGCAGGTCCATTCTGGAAATATCGTCTCGCCGAACGGTTAGAAGGGACCCCAGATATTTCGTCAATCAGGTGCCTCATTTTCAAATTTGTTTTCACTGCAATTGATGGAAATTAATCTAGTAATGTGTAGTTTCATATTCCATTATTGCAATTATTCATTCAATACTGGAGCCAAATGCTGTATCATATATTCTCTTGGCATTTTCAGAGAAATTTGTTAACAAACTTGTTAGTTCTTACCGTATAGTACTAGTTAGAACCAAACATATGAAAAATGAAAGGCTTGTTCTGCTTAGAGTATAGATACTCAGTAGCTGGTTGGATTTCACCAATTTTATGCTCAAATTTAAATATTTATGCTTTACAGTATGAAAAATGCACTATGCAAAGCATGTAGTAGGTAGCAGCTAACAGAAAAAGAAATACATAGCACAAGAGTACGAGAACCTTGACAATCTTAGAATATTTGAAACAGGAAGATTATTTCATACCATTATAACGGACTGTCAATTGGCTATATTTATGCCAATTGTTACTGTGTTGTGCGGAGTGTCAAAGTGTTGTGCACTTAGCATCTGCATATTTGATGTCCTTATACTATGCACTGAATTATTGTTTCTAACTAAGTAACATTGTAGTAGCAATTCTGTAATTTAACTGCATATTTCTCTTGTTTATATAACACTTTGATCAATGAATTTATACTCAATCCTTGTGCTAGTGCTACCATGTCTCATCGTTATTGTACTAATTTGATTATTAGAATGTAGGGCAGGAGAGGTTTTAATGTCGAAATACTTGTTCTTGCTATAAAAAACTCAGTTTCTGTTATTTACTGCACTGATATTTGTGCTCCAGAACTACCTAGATTGCTGGTTTTGTAGTACTCATTTCCAATTTTTAATCAGTATCATATGTCACTCTTTTCTAATTTAGTACCTTCCTTTAAATAATTCAGAAGATACCTTCACATCTATCTTCACGAAAGAATTTCTCAAATGCATCAAAACCAGATGGTGCCTCTCCTCCTGGTTCTACCGGCAAGGCACCTGAGTCTAATAGTTCTCTACCAAGGTTTCTCATTGGAAGTTGTGCTCTAGGAGCTGCTTTTCTAGCAACTTACCAAACTGGTTATTTAGATAAATATCTTAAGAAAGAGCCGCAAAGTGTTTCCCAGAAAGCTCATGCCAATGCTACCACTGGAGACTTGAAGAGTGTGCAACATTCAAAAGATGAGTCAGTTTCACCTAGTGTTGAGACATTGAACAATGGAAATATTGTTTTTGATCATGCAGAGCAGAAGACTGATACCCATTTTTCTCAGCCAGAGATTGTCATAGAAGATCAAGGTGATAAGCCAATTCATGTGCAAGACAAATATGATATCTCTGAAGATGGTGGTGCTGCTTCTGAGAAGGATCAGTTGCCTGAATATCCTCAAAGAAATCTAACATCTGACGATCCAAGTAAAGAGTCTGTGGTGCAATCTGATGGCATTGTTGGCATAAAAAGTACAGAAACAGATCCAAGTAAAGAGTCTATGGTGCAATCTGATGGCATAAAGAGTACAGAAATAGATCTAAGTAAAGAGTCTATGGTGCAATCTGATGGCTTTGTGGCCATAAAAAGTACAGAAACAGATCCAAGTAAAGAGTTTGTGGTGCAATCTGATGGCATTGTTGGCATAAAAAGTACAGAAAGTGACATTTCCCCAAGATTGGAAGAGGAAGTAGGAACTCAACATAGATCCACATCTACACAGGCCAGTGCAGTTCCAGATGAGAATGGGATAAAAAATATTCAACCAAATCATCAGGAAATAGAGGAGATCAGAGAGGTATTATGAGTTTCTCATGACTTGATTTACAGGTTAATGATCATTAATATCAGCTGCAGTCTTTTTGGTTATTTTGCTGGTTTAAATTTTACAGTAGAATTTGACCTTATCAAATAATTCACTTATTCCCCTGCATTCACCAGCGACTTCTTTCCTGACAATTTTTAAACTATTTTTTGACATTCATTGCTTTTAATTATATTTCCTCTGTTACTCCATTGCAGAATGTATTAGATAATGACATAGAACAACCTAACCTCCTTGAGGAATATCACTTAAGGAATAAGTCAGAAGGAAGCCCTGCAACTTATTTACATGGTCATGGCTTCATTGAGAACAGCACTGAAGAGAAAGAGGTTATTTAACAGTTTGACTTATCTATTTCTTTATTTTTTTGGTTGGGCATTTGTTTGTGATCTTGATCATGGATGAAAGCTAACTTGTTGAAACATTAGGCACTTACTGGTGCAATGGAGGAGTTGAAAGATGGTTATGTGTCTAAGGATGGAAAACTGGTTCTTGATTTCTTACAAGCCATCCATGCTGCAGAGAAAAGACAGGCTGATTTAGATGCACATGTTTTTAATGAAGAGAAGAAAATGTTAAAGGTTTGACCTATAACATTAATTATTAATAACCTTTGTTACTTACTATCTATTCTCTAATCTATGCAAGTCTACTTTGTATTTGTAGCTTTTCTTTTTGTTTACTTGATGAGCTTTGAAATTCTTTACAACTTTGTCCAAGCTAGGAAAAATATGAAATGAAGTTAAAAGATGCAGCTGCTAGAGAACTTATGCTTGCTGAAGAAGCTGCAATGATGGACAAGGTAGAAAGGTTTTTTATCTTCTCTTTTTTATTCAACATGATTTTTGCGGGCTCATTTTTGTCATAAATGCATGGGTCAAAATAATAAGAGTACAGAAGACATTGACAAAGGCCACCTCAGTTTTATGAACAGATATAATTCCTGTATGTGGGAGTGGGACTAAGGGTTTGTTGCTCAGTGGATATACATTTAACTCAATTATAGTTGCTTAGTCTATGATTGAGCAGGACAGTTCATATTGATATTGAGCCTATACCTAGATTGAGTTTGACTCAATAATTGTCACACAAAAAATAATCAGAACTTTCAGCCTGTCAGGTTTGTTCTGTAATTGTGATGTTTCTCTGATCAAGTTGAATGTTTTTTTATATGTGCTGTTTGCCTTTGTCTAGCTGTTTCTGCCCAGATGACCTGAGTTCAAGTCTAAAAAGTTACTATCCGTATCCTTCCTCCTTTTTAAATTTTAATTTTAATACTTTTCAGGAGCTAAAAAGAGAAAGAGCAAAAGCAGCCCTTGCTCTGAAGTCACTTCAAGAAAAGATGGAACAGAAACTGAAGATAGAACTTGATCAAAAGGTGCACATTTAGTTTTTATTGGTAGTATACTAGTATAAACTAGCATTTCGCTCTTTCTCCGTATGGCTACTGTTACTTTTCTTAGTTTATATTATATAATCGTTGTTAAGTTTAAGTACATCTTTCATAATTGCAGGAAACTGAAGCAGAATTGAAATTGCAAAATGTTCAGGAATTGGCCAAGGCAGAGTTAAATGCAGCCTTAGCAAATGAGAAGGCAGCCCAAATTGAAAAAATGGCTGAAGCAAATATTAATGTGAGACTTCTGCTAAAATAAAGGATGGGTAGATACACCCAGATTTAATTAGTGTGCCAATGAACTTAATTACTTTATGAAAAGGATATAATTTTCAATATGTGACTTATATAAGAATAAAATAGCTGTTATAGTCTTTTTGAGTATGAGAAATTTTTGGAATATCTACCAAGAGTAACTTTGCCATAAAGGTCCAAATTTTATTAACAACTAACAAATCATTCTAAAAACAAATCCAATTGTGGCTTTAGCTTTCTTATGCAGTTTTATCAGTTTACACCCAGCAAAACTCTGCATAGTAGGCAATTGTGTTCTTAGTCATTACTTGATACAGATTTCTAAACAGAGGAAAGTTTGTTCATCACTGTAAACTTTTTGGTATATTATGAAATGAACTTCCCGTTATTCTTAGCAAACAGAGTGCTCGGTGCTCATTTACATGGTAGGTTCATTGTGGAGGAGTTTTAGTCAAATTACATACAGCAAAGTAATGGAGTTCCTTTATGTACTTGTGATTCTAGAGATGCCTTTAATGCTTTACATGCAGAGTACCAAAATAGAAAAAAGTATCATTGTTTGAATCTCCTCTGGCTTGTGACAGACCTTTCTGTACATCCAAAACAAGTATTGAGTAAATTATTTATACACAACTTTCAGTACAGTGACATTAAGGCTGGTGGGTTCAACCTGATTTGAAAATGTAAAATGTAAAAATGTGAATTTCTTATCCTCAATTTTTTTGTATGTGGACTTGGTTTGCCTCTTCAAAAGAAGAATCAGACCACTGTAACTTTCCATATGGTTGTGCTGGATTGAACTGCTTATTATTTTGTCAATGGAAAGCATTGTTTTCTTTACATCATTATTTGTTGCTGGACAACTAAACCATGGTGTCTTTGACATTATTGAGTAACTGTTTGGTTATACAAACATAGTTTTCTAACTTCTAAGTATTGATCAAGGAACATGCATGTTAAAAAGAACAAAATACTGGGTAGACTCTTTATAGCTGCAAAGTTTACATCTTAGTTTAGCTTGAGAGACTTGATTTGGAATTTTAGTAATGGACACACTTGTTGAAATTTTCTCCATTATCTATATCTTTCATGTGGCATTAATGAAATTTGACTTGATTCAAAATTTATTTCCTCCAATTCTCTAGATTAATGCCTTGTGCATGGCATTTTATGCTCGATCTGAAGAAGCTCGACAAAGTCATGCTGCACAAAGTTTTGCTCTGGTAATCTCCCCCCCCCCTCCCTCTCTGGTTTCATCATGCTTTTTTAATCTATCTTTCGTCCATGGAGGACCTTAATGCAGAATCATGAGTTCATAGTATTTTATTATTTTTTCCCTCCCGCTTACTAGTTAACAGTCACCAGTTTCTTGTTACTTGTGATGAATCCTGCAGAGAGCACTTGCACTTGAAGATGCACTGTCAAAAGGATTGCCAATTCAGACTGAAATAGCATCCTTGCAGTCTAATCTTGAAGGAATAGATAAAGATTCAGTTTTGGATTTGGTGCTAGCATCCCTTCCTGAAGAGACACTAAACAAAGGCACTGACACGCAACTGCAGTTAAAGCAAAAGGTAAGCTGTATTCTTGTTTATTGACTTCACTTGGATTTTTGGGGTTACTTGTTCTATATAAAATTGCTACGTTTCTTCTGTAAATTGTTATTATTTTGTAAACATGTGAGATTTTTATTTGATGAGCTGCCACACGTTATAAACTCTGGATACTTATATAGCATGAATATGAGTCTCTTTCAAATGATTTCTTTACTTTCTGTCAGTGACCAATCCCATAGGTTGTCTTTGACATGTAGTAGGGATCCTATCTTGTGAATCTGCCTTGGTGATAAATTTATACAGAACATTAGAATTGACTAGTGAAGCAATTTTTGGAATTATTGAACAATATCTGCAGTTCCCTGAAAAGCACTTGTTTGTCGCTTCGTCAATTCTGACATGGATCATATAATTTTGGATTTCCATTTTCAGTGGTGATGGTTTCTAAATTGTGCTTATTGTGATGCAGTTTGACTCCTTAAAGGGTACACTACGACACTTCATCTTCTTCCCACCAGGAGGGAGAGGTATATTGGCACATTCGGTGGCACATGTAGCATCCTGGTTAAAGGTATGTGGATAACTGACCAACGTGCCATTTATATTTAAGGCTGTGCTTTATGTGTGAGTAGAATTTTTGGGGTGCAGTGATAATTGGCCGTTTCGACTCAGTACTTTTATTTCTCTTCCTAACTCCCATTTTTGCTTCTATCTAGCACGCCCTCAAATACAAGATGTTCCACTTCCTCCTATGTATATTTTCATGTTTGACTTTGGCTGGTATCCAGGTTAGGGAAGCTGACCAATCAGGTGATGGGATTGAATCTGTCATTAACAAAGTTGAGAGTTACTTGGCTGAAGGAAAACTTGCTGATGCAGCAGCATTCCTAGAAGAAAGTGTGAGAGGCACCGAAGCTGCAGAGATTGTTGCAGCTTGGGTGAAGCAAGCAAGAAACAGGGCTATTTCTGAGCAAGCTGTAGTTCTTCTTCAATCTTATGCTAATTCCCTTAGCCATACATGATAATCAAATTTTGAATAATTACGAAACCGTGTCGATTTTAATACCTAAGATTGCAGAGGTTGTCTGGTTCCGCCATGGATGCCAACGGGAATTGCCTGAACTATTGATCCTAGAAGAAAAACAAGTTAGCCTCCTTTTTGTTTCATAGCAGCTGAAATTTATTGATTTGTGAAATCTAAGTAACTCCAATGGTTTTGGAGTTTGGATTGAAGCGATATCAGGCTCTGTATAATTTTATTTTTTTGTCACGAATGCCAAAAATGTTGCATTGCTCACTATGGAAATTTCAATAATATACCCCAGGCGACTGGAAGTCAAATGTTTACCACTGTTCTTAATTCATAGAATAGTTCACTAGATATATAAATTGTATGCTTGCAGACATCTTTGCCTTCAATGTTTTGCCATCTTGCTAATGTAAAAAACTCTTTGGCCAATCTCCTACCGTTTAATGTGTTGATAATGGTGCGAAAGATTAGTCACAACTATCCATGTATACTTGTAACATGGCATGCTTAGGTGAAATATGCTGGTTGGACTTTCTTTTCTTCTGGTCTAACTGGTTGAATTCATTGAGTGTGCAAAATTAACCATGTCTGGTGAAGTGAACATGGTTTTGGTAAACTTTGAATTTAGTTGGAAGTGATTTATAAACTCTTTGATTTATTCAGAATTTTCAAGAAAATGATTTTGTCGGAATAGAAGTTGTTTATTTAACCTACCATTATATAATAATATAGTAAATTCAGAATGCTCATGTGTTTAGATGAGCATGAGATCATGAGATACTTGCTAATGTTGATTAAAATTAATTTAGTATGTACAATTGCCAACGTGGGTCAAACCTATGTTTTTGAATCAAATCATTAAAAATGATTATAAATTATTTTTCACATAATAAAAGGTCAAGCAAATTAGTTATTAGTTTAAATAAAACTTTACCCCTTATGTAGTATATAATTTTCACATATCAAAAGTGTAAACACGTTAATGTTTCTTTTTGAAATAGTATTCAATTATTTGTCAGACGTTAAAAATTAAAAAGAATAATTGAGAACCAACAAGAAAAGAAAGCAAACTGCAAATTCAATTCATCAAATTTTTTATTTAGAAATACATTGCACATGGATTAAACATAGCATCACGTTCAAAAAAAAAAAACATAGCATCCAACTTATGAACAGAGCCCTGCTGATTGCTTTATTCCCCCCCCACCCCCTTCTATTTTTTAATATAAAACTGAAAAACAGTGGTTGTTTGGTCTCTATCATTTTATGCCACTCAAATTCCCTCCCAAAATAAATAAATAAATAAAATCTCATTTTTTATTATTATCTCCAGCTCCAACAAGAGCAACGAGTCCACAATCTCAATCACTATTGGTGACATATCAACTTCTGTGAATTACTTTGGGGACTGGAAAAAAAACATAGGCCATGTTCTTGAGATGCAAAATAAAATAAAAAATTATTTATGAAATACAGTTCCGAGTTCCAACTATGCATATTCTGTCGCATTTTAGTTGAAGAGTATAAAATAAACAAGTAATGGCTATTTTAGTGAGATTGATATGGTATAGCGTCAATTATCAGAGGAATATTAACAGCAAATGCTTACAGGGTCAGCTGCTAATAACATGACTCGTTACTTGCTTCTTGCATGATTTGATTGCATAATATATATTTCTAACTAACTCAGTTGCTAATTGCTATCCCAGCTTGTCCAAATTAAATAGTCATAATAACAATAAGACCCTTTTTTATGATGTCATTATTGTACTAATTTGTTACCACCACACTGTCCTACTATGTGTTGAGGGAGTGTATTATCGTTTACGAAAATCCTAAGATACAATTGAAATTTTATCAAGAGATATCATTTTCCTTCTAACTTAAATTGAGATATCGGGTTCTAATATGTAAATACTTTTGATTAAAAAAAATCTTTTTTAACGAGAGAGCATTGTATGATTGCCTTTTTTTGTTTTTTGTTTTGAGGCTGAACTTTTTTTCTCAATCTCCATCTTTTGTGAGTTAGCTATCGAATTTTATCAAGGGATCATTTTCCTTCTGGCTTAAATGAAGGGATTGAGTTATAGTTAATGTGAATATAATTGTGTTAAATATTTGATAGAAAAAGTTTTGCCACATATAGTGATCATAACTTACTCGAACAAGTTTACCTTAATGAAAAATGAAAATACTCGTGGTAAATAAATCATTTTTGACATATATGAGAGAACATTATATTACTGAATTTTCTCTATTTTGGGGCAAATGATTTTTTTTTATCTATCTCCACATTTTGCGAGTTAGTTATTTGAAAGGTTGCTTGATTTTCTCCGAGGGAGGGTGAAGGGGATGACATCAATAGTTTCCCTTTTTTTGTATTTGACCTATTTAAGAAAGTGGTTTTTCTGATGATTGTTCTAAGTGATGCTCTAGATCACTCACTTTGAGCTACCATACTAAACAAAAACCTTAGAATACAATCTTCGGAGAGGGTCGAGTCGTGTTCTCAAGTCTTAATTACCCAGAGGTACACACGGACTCTAGCCAATTTTGTAATAATACATTTATATTATGTTTAGTTTGCCTCTCAAAAACTCATTTTTTCAAGCTTTAATCATGTGACCTCATCATTACGAGAATCTAATTAGCTTACCACTAGATCGACATTTTGTTGGTTTAACATATCCTTAATGCATGTTGAAGCCATACACCTCTAATATTGAATGATAATAATAGAAGATTTGAAGGAAAAAAAAAAGTAAATAATCATATTAGTCCATAAAAGTTATTATGCACTAACAAGTTCGTTCTTATACTCAAAAAATACTCTCGTGATTTTTGATTATATAAAATATTGATCAAATTAATCTCTATAATCAGATAAAACATCGATCAAGTTCGACTAGCGCTTTACATAATTAGAAACTACGAGGTATTTCATTCTTATAAGGATGATCTTGCCGCAAAGCTACCAATTTCACCAACCGAATCAGTCATAAAAAAAAAGTATTTACTTGGATTTATTTATCTTTTTTCAATTCCCAGTTGGGAAGTCTTTCACTGATGGAAGATAGCTTCAAGCTGGCAGTTGTCGGTGGCAGCTCTAGTGAAGAGCGACACTGTCAAAACAAAAGTATCTTCCTTTCACACTTCACTCTGTACTGTAATCTCATGTACATCCATCCATGAAAATGAAAACGTAAGACACAATCAAACAAAGTAAAAATCAAAAAAGCAAAAGTCCATTAAAATATTAAAAAGGTTCAACTATATTTGCTCCTTCATCTTCTTCCTCAAACCAAATCCAAAGTACTCAGAGACACTGAAACACATGCATCTGCATCATCCACTTCTCGCTCTCTCAAGGTACCCTTTTCCCAATTCAATACACCATTGCCATTCATTCATCTATCTCATGTTGCACTTTCTGTCACGGGTCTCTTGTTGCTGATCTGTCACCATGGATCCTGAATCTCAGTCAATCTCTAATATCTTGGATATTTATGGAATGATTGTGATTCCTGTAAATTAGCATGTAATTAGGATTTGATTGTACTAGATTCTTGTATGTATATATGTTTCAGCATATTTCACACAGAAAAACGTTTTAGCATTGGTTTAGATTTGAGATTGTGCTTGTGATTTGCATTCTCTACAGGAGGAGCCTTTGAATTTGGCATCTTAGTGTAGATCTGAAGAGGGTCTTCATCTGCTTGGACTGAAAAGTGAAGTGAAGCAAAACTGGCGACTACACTGACTTGGAGGCCTTCTGCCAACAATGGCAGCAGCCATGGTTCCAATGATCTGGTACCTTCTTCCTTAAAAAGTTCACATTTTTCTATGACCCATTACGATTAGAAGTGTTGTAGCATTTTTGGATCAGTTCATCTTTCACCGGAATTGATTTTGAAACCCTGAAGCTATTCACAGAAGCTTATCTGCAGAATTGATTCTGGCTTCAAAATCAATTGTAGAATGATTTCCAAGCATGCATTTAGCCAAAGTTAATAACTTGAAAATCATTCTGGTCAGTGTATGCATGTAGTGCAATTTATGGATCTTATTTCTAGCTGGTTGCATCTGGATATTTGCTGCCAAATTTGGATTGCTTTGCTCTCCTCCTATACTAATCTTAGAGAATTCTAGAAAGTTCAAAGAAACTCTGAGATTTGATTCTGCAATATGAAGAGTTTCCTTCCTTTTTTTTTTTCCTTTCTTCTGCTACCTGTTTCTTGTCTTAAAATTTTCCCTAGGAACATATCTTTTTTATTTTTGCTAATTGTGAGGGCAAACGCCCCCCTAGAAACATATCTGTAACAGTATTATAAATATGATGAAATTGGTAAGATGCATTTATTCTAAATAGCAGGGATTGTTATCTGAGAAAAGATGGATATCATTTGATAGACCGTGCCTGCTTGTGCATTTAACTTAATTTTCATGACTGTTTGTCTTCATGGGTTCGTTAAGATATTTGCACCGCAAAAGAACACTTTGCTGACACTTTACATTTCTGTACGACTTTTAATTCATATCAGATTGATTTCCTTCCTGCTTTTCGCAAAAAGATGCAATCGTAAATGGTTAAAAATCTAGTTTAACAGAAGCAACAGTTTATTTGTCTAGTACTCAGATTTATTTTTTTCTTGATTAGCAGTATAACCAAATAATGATATGTATTGGTTCTCGTATGTTCCACTAGAACTTGATATTCCATTTCATCTTGTCTTTCTTATATAACATATTACTTAATTTCCATCCTTCAATGACTTAATGAATATGAAAAAGAAAAAAAGAGAGAAGCAACAAATGCACCTAGGCTGATCCTTGTTATATTATTCCCATGTTTGATGCTTGCATTTAGTTTTGTTGTTTCAAATATTTCAGTTGAAGTACTCAGAGATATAAAGAGATACCATTTAACATTCTACCTGTTCCTTTTTATTGCAGGAAAGAAATGGTGACGGGAAGGCTCAAGATTCAGAGCCCCCAACTCCCCATTCTATTCTGAAGATGGGATTGAGGTTGGTTACAGCTTCAAACATACCCAATTTTATTTTTTTATCTTGGAGTAATTTGCAACCGAATAAAGCCGGTGATCAATTGCTGGCAATGCTGCCACAAATCAATGGCTGTAGTTTCTTTTGCTTGGTACATTTTGTGCATTGGTGTTTATCCTTCTGCCTGGAACCAAGTTAGCTAACAGTCTTAATACATGCAGGACCCCTCTTGTGGTAGTGTTATTGTCAAAAGTAATATATATATATATATATATATATATATATATATTTTAATAAATCTCATATAATAGAGAAAATAAGGTTGTCATGGTCTCTGATAATTTGATATATGCTATCTGAATTAAGAACCATGTGAATTGATGCTTCAATTTAGGGACTTAAATCTTCGTGCACCAAATATTGGTAATTGTTATCTTACATTTTTAACTGATTGCACATTTGCACTTGCAGAGAACGTAGCAGCAATATGGAGGATCCAGATGGGACATTAGCTAGTGTTGCCCAATGCATTGAGCAGCTGCGTCAGAGCTCATCTTCTATGCAAGAGAAAGAGTATTCATTAAGGCAGTTATTGGAGCTTATAGATACGCGAGAAAATGCTTTTAGTGCTGTTGGATCTCACTCTCAGGCAGTTCCAGTACTTGTTTCCCTTCTCCGATCAGGTTCGTTGAATGTGAAGATACAGGCAGCAACTGTCTTGGGCTCCCTTTGTAAAGAAAATGAACTGAGGGTGAAAGTCTTGCTTGGAGGATGCATTCCTCCATTACTTGGTCTACTAAAGTCCAATTCTACTGAAGGGCAAATTGCTGCTGCAAAAACTATTTATGCTGTCTCTCAAGGTGGTGCAAAGGATCATGTTGGTTCAAAAATATTTTCAACTGAAGGAGTTGTACCGGTGCTCTGGGAGCAGCTGCAAACTGGCCTCAAGAAAGGAAATGTAGTTGAAAGTTTATTGACTGGAGCATTGAAAAATCTGTCCAGCAATACTGAGGGATTTTGGAGTGCAACAATACAAGCTGGTGGGGTCGACATATTAGTGAAGTTACTGGCAGCAGGGCAACCGAGCACTTTAGCTGATGTGTGCTTTTTACTTGCTGCTGTAATGATGGAGGATGCATCTGTTTGTTCGAAGGTGTTGACTGCAGAGGTGACAAAACAACTCTTGAAACTATTAGGCTCCGGTAACGATGACCCTGTTAGAGCTGAAGCAGCTGGTGCTCTTAAATCTCTATCTGCCCAATGCAAAGAGGCAAGGCGAGAGATAGCCAATTCCAGTGGTATTCCTGCTTTGATCAATGCTACCATAGCTCCTTCCAAAGAATTCATGCAGGGTGAGTGTGCTCAAGCTTTACAAGAGAATGCTATGTGTGCTTTAGCAAACATCTCTGGTGGTTTGTCTTATGTCATATCTAGCCTCGGTCAAAGTCTTGATTCATGCACCTCACCTACTCAAGTTGCTGACACACTAGGAGCTTTGGCATCTGCTCTTATGATATATGATAACAAGGCAGAATCTACCAGAGCATCAGATCCTTTGGTAGTTGAGCAGACATTACTCAAACAATTTAAACAAAGCCTACCCTTCCTTGTTCAGGAACGGACCATTGAAGCTCTAGCTACTTTGTATGGTAATCCCGTACTCTCAACTAAACTGAAAAATTCTGATGCTAAACATTTGCTTGTTGGTTTAATAACAATGGCTGCCAATGAAGTGCAAGATGAGCTTATAAAGGCTCTCTTGACACTAAGCAAAAGTGAAGGCAGTCTATGGCATGCACTTCAAGGCCGTGAAGGAGTTCAGCTTTTGATATCTCTTTTGGGGCTCTCCTCGGAACAGCAGCAAGAATGTGCAGTTGCCCTGCTTTGCCTTCTATCTTATGAAAATGATGAAAGTAAATGGGCAATTACTGCTGCTGGTGGTATCCCTCCACTTGTTCAAATTTTGGAGACTGGATCTGCAAAAGCAAAGGAAGATTCAGCAACAATCCTTAAGAACCTGTGCAATCACAGCGAAGATATACGTGCTTGTGTCGAAAGTGCTGATGCTGTTCCTGCTTTGTTGTGGTTATTGAAGAATGGAAGCCCTAATGGGAAGGATATTGCAGCAAAGACCTTAAATCATCTAATTCATAAATCTGATACTACAACTATTAGTCAGCTTACAGCATTATTGACTAGTGATCTTCCTGATTCTAAAGTCTATATTTTCGATGCTTTGAGAAGTGTTCTTTCTGTTGCTCCTCTCAGTGACATTCTACGTGAAGGTAGTGCTGCCAGTGATGCATTTGATACCATGATAATGTTATTGAGCTCTACCAAGGAAGAAACCCAGGCAAAGTCTGCATCAGCACTTGCTGGAATTTTTGAAACGAGAAAAGATGTGCGTGAAAGTAGCATTGCTGTTAAAACTCTTTTGTCAGCCTTGAAATTGCTTAATGTTGAATCTGATAGTATCCTAATGGAGTCCTCACACTGCCTGGCTGCAATATTTCTTTCCATCAAAGAAAACAGGGATGTAGCTGCTGTTGCTAGAGATGCATTATCCCCCCTAGTTGCTTTGGCTAACTCTCCACTTCTGGAAGTTGCAGAGATGGCAACATGTGCTGTAGCAAATCTTATTTTGGATGGTGAAATTGCAGAGAAAGCTGCTGTAGAGGAAGTTATCTTGCCTGCTACTCGAGTGTTACGTGAAGGCACAATTTCTGGAAAAACCCATGCTGCAGCAGCAATTGCTCGCCTCTTACATTCTCGTAAAGTTGATTATGCTGTTACTGATTGTGTGAATCGTGCTGACACTGTTCTTGCATTAGTCTCCTTTTTAGATTCTTCTGTTAATGGATCTGTTGCCACATCAGAAGCTCTTGAAGCACTTGTCATTCTGTCCCGGTCGGGTGAGACCAGTGCACACATTAAGCCAGCTTGTGCAGTTTTAGCTGAATTCCCTAAAAGCATAATCCCAATAGTTCTATGTATTGTTGATTCAACACCAATGTTGCAAGATAAAACTATTGAGATATTATCCCAATTATGTAAGGATCAGCCTGTTGTTTTGGGAGACACTGTTGCTTCTTCCTCTGGATGTATATCTTTGATAGCTAAGAGGATAATTTCTTCCACAAATGTGAAGGTCAAAATTGGGGGGGTTGCACTTCTTACTTGTGCTGCAAAATCAAATCATCAGAGACTTGTGGAGGATCTCAATTTTTCAAACTTGTCTACTAACCTTATTCAGTCTCTAGTGGATATTCTTATTTCTGTACAGACTTCTTCGGATAATCAGGGTGACGGCGACAAGGAATTCATCAGCATATACCGGCACACAAAAGAAGAGTCCAACAGTAGTGAATCCAACACTGGTACCTCCATTATATGTGGTGCTGACTTAGCTATATGGTTACTGTCCATCCTTGCTTGTCATGATGAGAAAAATAAAATGGCAATTATGGAGGCTGGAGCAATTGATGTTCTCACTGACAGGATCTCAAGTTGTTTCTCACAATATTCTCAGGTATTCAAGTGCCTTATTTTCAGTCAATCGAGAAGAAAGTAATTGACAGACCATTTGACTCTTGTAATAGTTAAAAGGGAACATTATGCTCTAACCCCCCCCCCCCCCCCTTAAAGTTTTGTTCAAAATCAATATAGTGCACCAAATTTAAAATCTGACAACTTACAGCTACCAAGTTTCAAAATCTTCACGTTACATGCCCTTGTAAGAAACATTACATGTGAGCATTTTCTCAGTTAAATTGCTTAGAATTTACCAAGATGCGTTTTCCCCCCTGAGACATACTAGTTGGAGAGACACTGAGTTCTGTTATACTGAAAAACAGCTCAAAACAATAAGAACTTTTGTTGTAAACCATAAAAAACAGAGCATTGAGAGATGCTATGTACATTTCTGGTGTGCTTTTGACAAAGTTGGCCAGTTACCTGTCCATCGTAAGTTTCAACTGAATTATTAACCACTACAGTGTTTAAGTTATCTACTGCAACTTCACTTGGGGGGGGGGGGGGTCAAGTGTATGTTTCAGAAACACAAGGAAGGTTATTTGTTTTTTAAATTTGATTTAGATTAAAATTTCATGGAGGTAAACAGTAATTTTCCTTAGTAAATCACTTATTTGCTCTTATAGGCATCCTTTGCTGTAAACTGAAACATTGTTCTTAATCCTTCACCCCTTGTGCATTAATAACTAGATAACATATTACAATATGACAATTATTTCTGTATATAAATCCTTTTTGCTTCTTTATGGTGAACATGCAGATTGACAACAAAGAAGATAACAGCATGTGGATCTGTGCTTTGTTGTTGGCAATATTGTTTCAAGATAGAGATGTCATCCGGGCACATCCAACCACGAAATCTGTACCAGCACTTGCCAGTTTATTGAAGTCAGAGGAATCGGCAAACAAATATTTCGCTGCACAAGCAATATCTAGCCTTGTCTGCAATGGTAGCAGGGGAACACTTCTGTCTGTAGCAAATTCTGGGGCAGCAGGTGGACTAATTTCTTTGCTTGGTTGTGCTGATACTGATATACAGGATCTTTTGGAATTGTCAGAGGAATTTTCTTTGGTGCGTTATCCTGATCAAGTGGCTCTAGAGAGGTTGTTTCGAGTTGATGACATAAGAGTTGGTGCGACTTCTCGGAAGGCAATACCTGCCCTGGTTGATTTGCTCAAACCGATTCCAGATCGCCCAGGTGCACCATTTTTGGCACTTGGGATTTTGACTCACCTTGGTAGAGATTGTCTGTCAAATAAGATTATAATGGTAGAGTCTGGGGCCTTAGAGGCACTTAATAAGTATCTTTCCCTGAGTCCTCAAGATGCAACTGAAGAAGCTGCAACCGATCTTTTAGGAATTCTATTTAGCAGCGTTGAGATACGGAAACATGAGTCAGCATTTGGTGCTGTTGCTCAACTTGTGGCTGTCTTACGTTTAGGAGGAAGAAGTGCAAGGTATAGTGCTGCTAAAGCCTTGGAAAGCTTATTTTCTGCTGACCACATTAGAAATGCAGAGATCGCTCGACAAGCTTTTCAACCCTTGGTGGAGATTCTTAATACTGGTTCAGAAAGGGAGCAGCATGCTGCTATTGCTGCATTGATTGGATTACTGAGTGAAAACCCATCAAGAGCACTTGCTGTTGCAGATGTTGAGATGAATGCAGTGGATGTTCTTTGTAGGATCCTTTCATCAAACTGTTCAATGGACCTCAAAGGAGATGCTGCTGAACTATGCTGTGCTCTCTTTGGCAACACAAGGATTCGGTCCACTATGGGTGCTGCACGCTGCGTTGAACCTCTAGTCTCTCTCCTTGCAACTGAGTTTAGTCCTGCTCAGCATTCAGTTGTTCGGGCATTGGATAGGCTTGTTGATGATGAGCAACTGGCTGAATTAGTTGCCGCACATGGTGCAGTTGTTCCTCTTGTGAGCCTGCTGTCTGGTAGTAACTATATACTTCACGAGGCCACTTCTAGAGCTTTGGTCAAGTTAGGAAAAGATAGACCTGCTTGTAAAATGGAAATGGTGAAAGCTGGAGTTATTGAAAGCATACTTGATATCTTAACTGATGCACCTGATTACCTAATTGCAGCTTTTGCAGAACTGTTGCGTATATTGACCAATAACGCTACCATAGCTAAGGGACCATCGGCTGCTAAAGTTGTTGAACCCTTGTTTTTGTTACTGAAAAGAGATGACTTTGGGCCTGATGGACAGCACAGTGCACTACAGGTTTTGGTTAATATCTTAGAACATCCACAGTGTCGTTCTGACTATTCATTGACTTCTCGCCAAGTTATTGAACCACTTATCCCTTTACTTGATTCTCCAATACCAGCAGTGCAACAGTTGGTTGCTGAGCTTCTTTCACATCTACTTCTAGAAGAACACCTTCAGAAGGATCCTGTGACACAGCAAGTAATTGGCCCACTTATACGAGTTCTTGGTTCTGGTATACACATATTGCAGCAGAGAGCTGTAAAGGCCCTAGTAAGTATTGCACTGACATGGCCAAATGAAATTGCCAAAGAGGGCGGTGTAATTGAAATTTCCAAAGTGATATTGCAAGCCGATCCTTCTCTTCCTCATGCTTTATGGGAGTCTGCTGCCTCTGTTTTGTCAAGCATTTTGCAATTCAGCTCTGAATTCTACTTGGAAGTTCCTATAGCTGTGTTGGTAAGGTTGCTTCGATCTGGCTCGGAGAGCACAGTTATTGGTGCATTAAATGCTCTTCTGGTGTTGGAAAGTGATGATCGATTTAGTGCAGAAGCGATGGCTGAAAGTGGTGCTGTAGAGGCTCTCTTGGAGCTGCTAAGATCTCATCAGTGCGAGGAAACTGCGGCAAGACTCTTAGAAGTATTGCTGAACAATGTAAAGATCCGAGAAACAAAAGTTACTAAATCAGCTATCTTACCATTATCCCAGTACCTCTTGGACCCACAAACCCAAGCACAGCAAGCAAGGTTATTGGCAACTTTGGCTCTTGGGGATCTGTTCCAGAATGAGGGTCTTACTCGAACAGGTGATGCAGTTTCAGCTTGCCGTGCATTAGTAAATGTGCTTGAAGACAACCCGACAGAAGAAATGAAAGTTGTAGCCATATGTGCTTTGCAAAACCTTGTGATGTACAGTCGATCAAATAAAAGAGCAGTTGCAGAGGCTGGTGGTGTTCAGGTCGTATTGGATCTGATAGGTTCAAGTGAACCAGAAACATCTGTTCAAGCTGCAATGTTTATTAAACTTCTCTTCTCAAATAATACTATTCAAGAGTATGCTTCTAGCGAAACAGTCAGAGCGATCACTGGTGAGTTTTTCTTTGCTTATCATGCACTTTTCAGTTTTTACTGCTTGTCTAATGGAGCACCTTTACACTACTGCATTTTTTTTTCAAAATTCTAAAAAAACTGGATAGTAGCATATCCTCATTTTACCCTCTTGGAGAGGAACCCTATATGCAGGTTTAAAGAGAAAGCATGACTTTATTTAAATGATGTTAGATTTTAAAAGATGAAAGGAAATTGATTTTTATAATAATAAAATAACAATGACAATAATAATAATAATAATAAGAATTATAATAAGATAATAATAATAATAATAATAATAATAATAATAATAGAGAGCTGATTTATATTTGTTGTGTACCAAAAATCTAGAGAAGGAACATATAAACATAACTTGTGGTTTATGAACTTCAACCGATTGTTTCAACATTTAAACAACTTGATCTAGTTGTGCTTGCATAACCTCTTGTAGCAAAAGTAGACACCCTCTTACATTAGACATTGCAGTTGGCATTTTAAAGTCTCAATTACATGTATGAAGTTGCTGTTTTTCCTAGGAATTGATTAATGAACAATGATGATTCTGTTAAGTTGCTTCATCACGGAAACCGGAGCACCTCTTTCGATCCCCAATTTATATTTATGTGTCTCTTGATTTGATGTGCGTAAACATGGTCTGACAAAGTTGTGTTCTTGCAGCCACTATTGAAAAAGATTTATGGGCCAGTGGAACTGTGAATGAGGAGTATCTGAAAGCCTTGAATTCTCTATTTAGCAACTTTCCACGGCTGAGAGCAACTGAACCAGCAACTCTTAGCATTCCCCACCTGGTTACATCCTTAAAGACAGGTTCAGAGGCTTGTCAGGAAGCGGCATTGGATGCGCTGTTTCTGCTCAGACAAGCTTGGTCAGCATGCCCAGCTGAAGTTTCAAGAGCTCAGTCAATTGCAGCTGCCGATGCTATTCCGTTGCTGCAGTATTTAATCCAGTCTGGTCCACCTCGGTTTCAAGAGAAGGCAGAACATTTATTGCAGTGTTTGCCAGGGACACTGGTGGTGATCATCAAGCGTGGTAACAATATGAAGCAGTCTGTTGGAAACCCAAGTGTTTACTGCAAGCTTACACTCGGCAACACTCCACCAAGGCTAACTAAGGTCATTATTTTTGTTTAATGAATATATATTTATCTTATCTATATTATCTTCGAATCTTTGAACTGTTGTTATTGGATTAACTGACATGGTAAAAGTAAATTGAGATTGTCTTTTTATTCAATCATCGACAAATTCAACTTATGAGTGCTGTTTCATGGTTGGCTTAATGTTATTTACTATTTCTTGATGAAGATCGTGCCAATACAAAAATGTTCAATCAGGATATGCATGCTTGGATAACTTCCAAGAAAGAATTACTGTTGACCATTTACTTATTCTGTTGCATATTTAGACTTCAATTAGATTCTCTCAATAGAAATGATTTTGTTTCCGTCCACTTTAGCTTTGGCTTAATAGTAGATTTGCAATTTTATTGATCTGAAAGTGTCTTCTTTGTGGAGTCCTTGTCCCTCCCTCATCTCTAGTTTGACCCTCTTAGTTAGAAGATGAACAATCAAGAATTTATTGTTGGATTAAAATTCAACATATAGGGTCACACATGTAATTATTAAAATGTGTAGCCATTATTTATAATAGCATATAGAAATGTGATCTAATAGCTTATGCCATTATAATTATGAATTTTCCTACATTTATAGCTTGAATATGTTGATGGCAAGTAACATTGTACTTTGTTGATTTGTTTTCCCGGGGTAACTTCATTTTTTGTTAACACAACTTTTGCTGTATACTCTTTTCCTGGAAAGTTGAATCACAAAATTGCTAACATCCATTATGAAATGCTGATCAGGTGGTCTCTACCGGGCCTAATCCGGAGTGGGATGAGAGCTTTTCATGGTCATTTGAGAGTCCTCCAAAAGGCCAGAAGCTACAGATTTCCTGCAAAAATAAGAGCAAAGTGGGAAAGGTAAATAAAAAAAGGACAAGACTTACCTACATTACTATACTAAGACATAGACCAATAAATGAAATATATTCATTTTTTCTTCAATTATTTTGTTTCTACACTTCCACTAAACCCTTGTATTGTGTTTGATGAATGACAGAGTAAATTTGGGAAAGTAACAATCCAGATTGATCGTGTGGTAATGCTTGGAGCAGTAGCTGGCGAGTACACTCTGTTGCCTGCAAGTAAAAGTGGCCCTCCAAGGAATCTAGAAATAGAATTTCAGTGGTCTAACAAAACAAATGATACAGTTTAGCTGGGAATGGAAATTTTGGATTTTTGAAAAAAGAGATATCATGTGTATATAGCTGTTTTTTTTTTGGGTCTATAGTTCCAAACAGATTCTTTTGTCATCATATTCTTTTGTAACTTGTTCCTTCATTTCCTAGGATAAACACTAGGGGCACTGAGACCAGGCTTGTTTTGGTTTCTTGTATCAGTTGTTTGATTCTTTGCGTGTCGTCAATTTAAAGTAAAGTAGCGAGTCTGTTCTATATATGCTTTTGGGACTGTACAAGTACAACTTTGTATCTGAGACTTTGAATGTAAAATAACAATGAGATAAAAGATTGTCGTGTGTTTACATATGATATTTCTGATTAATTTTTTTCTTCAAAAGAGACTAACATCTTTGTTCATCGTTGAAGTATCTTAAACTTGCCAATGTGTTTGGTTGGAGTGAAAAATATTCTTATTGGAGTGCCTGATCTTAGATGTGGTTATGAAGAGTATGAAATTCCAATTTAGTGATTGGAAAACATTTCCAATCCATGGTTTTTTTTAGTTAAATAAAATGACAGGGTCTGGAGAGACACTTCAGACTTACCGAGTAGGGTGCCAAGCTCTGGCGGGTGAGGATTGTTTCCTCTTTAACCTCACGGAGACCAGCACATGCCCACTCCAATAGCATGCTAGAGCGAGACATAATCTCCCTGAGTAAGAACTCCAATAGCATGCTAGAGCGATAGGGATCTCTCTGAGTAGGAATGTCCACCAACTTGAAATATAGGTCAGTAGGGTCAGGCTCAAACTCGAGTCTGACAGTCATGTATGTCAACCCATGTTGAGAGTTGGTGTAGCCACTAGCAGCATTCTTTCTTTTTTAGTTTTTGACAAAAGCATGAAACATGACATAGGACAAGTGAATAATGCATAGTAGTAGTTCAGGGGCAAATGGTCCTAGTAACTGTTGGTGAATCCATGAGCATTGCATTATGCTCTCACCTAATCTTATTCATTATTGCGCTTCAACAACAGAATGATTCGTTGGATCACTCACTGGTTTAACAATGCCATATTGAATCAACTTGAATGCGTTGCGCAATGTGATGACTTGAGATTTTGGACTCTCTCTACACATGTACGTCAGTCAGATATGTGATGTTGACTTATAGTACTCCATCTTATTGACCAAAAAAAATATAGTACTCCATCTTCACTATTTATTATATAAAGATGATGTTGCTGAAGGTGACAGCAATGGAAGAAATAAATTAAGGGCGAGTGTCAAAAGTTTGGTTTAAGATATCATTTTACTAATTAACTTCCTATTTTTTCATTAATTTTGAATGTGAAAGAAATTATAAATTTGAGTGTCTTTTTTTTCCCCTTAAGAAAGTTATAATAAATAGTGAAGATGGTCTAATGGAAAAAATAAGGTGTTGGTCTAATGGTAAGCAAGCTAGACCTTTGTAAGGATGAAAACATAAATTTAAATTTCGGAAAATACATTTGTTGGAGAGATGTTTCCTAAATGGATGACAACATCCGTAAAAAACAAAGAGGTGCATCGGCACATAACATAGTCAAGAAATCTGCCGGAGCATTGTCATCCGATGCACCAACTACAGAAAATTTGAGTGTCATTGTGATACTACAACATTAAGTCAAGTTCATCATGTTTTGCATTATTGTTTCTCAACTTCTCAATAGTTTACCTTATTAGGGATTAATATGTACTTCCTCCCTCCGTTCCTTATTATAAGATCATTTTTTTAGTATTTTTCTTGTTCCTAAATATAAGTCCATTTACAATATTAATGGAGCATTAATTATTTTTTCCTAAAACTATCCTCATATTTAATATGAAAGAGACAATGAGATTTTGAAATAATAACTTGGAGAGAGAAATTTATAAGAAATTAAATAAGGGTAATCTAGGAAAGTGAATAAATTCTTTTACAAATTTATTGCTTGTAACTATTTTTTTTAATCTAAGAGAATTTGGTAAAATTGACTTATAAATAGGAACAGATGGGGATGGAGTAGCATTTAGTAAGTCTCCTCAAGTAATTTCTCGCTCTCATACCGACGTGAAAAAAACAACGGGTATGTGAACCCATTGGTATATGTCAAGGGTTGCTTCTAAGTTCTAACTTTGTTTCTTATCAGTTGAAATAAAATTACTTTTTGCACTAATAACTAATTGTATTTATAATGACTCTGAGGGTGTACCAAACACAACGCAGAAGGAGGATAAAGGATGAGTTGGTAAAATTGAAGGAATCAATTGAGTAAACAACTGCATCAGTTCAACTTATTCTATATTGAAAATAATCATGGTAAATGATATTCCCAAATCTCAATAGCCCTTCAAGAGATTCGACATCAACAAACAATATAATTATATATGAGATTAATTTCTATACACCGACGGTGTAAATAAATGTTACACCATCATTTAATCACATCCCTCAATTTCGTTAGCTCACAATTAATTTTGAATTTAATAATATATAAAATAGAAAATAAAAGGTTGTGATTAAATGGTGGTGTAAAACTTTTTACACCGTCGGTGCATAAAAATTAATCTCATTATATATATATATATATATATTGTTTTGCAAATTAGAAAGTAATAACAATGAATGTTAAATTAGATCATAACTAAATTTAAGATTCTAAAATTTAATTACAAAATTATTAATTGAAATTAAGTTGTACAAGTGTCACAACTCACAAGTCTAAACATTTAAACTCGTGTTATATTAAATCTCACTAGTAATTTTCTCTTTACATGTTACTATAAACAAATACTACCCCCGCTCCTATTTATAAGCATGAAAGAGAAGAAAATTTTTGGTACTTTTTATAAGAATCAAATGAAAGTTTGAGCTATATTAATTATTTTTTTCCCATGATGCCCTTATTAATTCTAACTTGTTAAATGTGTCTCATTAATTATTCTCTATTTTTCCCACTTTCCAACACTAATAACAAAGGATAATTTTGGAAGTTTATTTTGATTCAAGACATATTTAATACATTTTATCTAGTTTAACTACATTTCTTAAACTATGCGAATTTTTTGTTGTTGCTTATAAATAGCACCGGAGGTAGTATAATTTTCCTACCCATTTGTAGAAGAGGCCGCTCATTAAAAGGGAATGGGAAGAGAAAAGAGAGGGTCTGTTGAACCTTTTGCTCCACCTTCCTTCCCCATTTCCTAAAGTGGTTCCCTTTCTTGATAAGAATCTAGAATTCGTAAAGGAAGAAAGTAAGCACAGAAAGATATTGATGCAGCTTTCCCTCGTTCAGGCATTAGCTTCAGAAGACAGAAACTCCATGGGCCATGTCCTGCACAAACAAAGTTCTAAAAGCAGAATGAGCAAGTAATTGCTTATTCTTAATTATATATCAATGATGAAAGTCTAAAATGGTGTGGTGTAGGTGTTCAGTTGGAATTAATTAGAAATATAACTTGTATAAGCTAATCACCAAAGTGTTTGTTATGTGAAAGGTGATTCTTATTTATCATTTATTCGTAGAGCATGATATGGAAATTGAATTTGCAATATTTTATTAAAAAATAAAAAATGAAATATTGAACATTTAAACGATCGATTTAATAAAAAAAATTAATTATTACTAATTATTCGATAAAAATATATTTATATCATGTAAATTATTTTATATATATTTATCATATTCATAAATATAAATTTAAAACATAACTAGAAACTTCTAGATTATCTCATAGAGTCTATGTCTTTTCATTCAAGAAACAAAAAATGCATGTTTAGATAACACATTAGAATACATGTTAAATATAAAATACATGTTTACTAGCTATATATATGATTTTGACCAGACACAATCCTTAAACTTGATGCCATACTTTGCCTGTTTTTTTGGCTTATTCGTGAGAGGGGTGCTTTCATGAATGGTTTCTTTCAATATATTAATTCTGTTTCCAAAAAAATATGAAGCTATATATATGTGTATATGTTATACATATACAAATATTCACAATATTTTATGAAATTTATATTTTGTATTGATATATTTGTTAAAATTAATAATATGAAAAAATAAAATAAAATATTTTATTTCTACAAATTCTAATTAATGAATTGAGTTTCTTTAAAAGAATTTACATTTAGTTAGTATGATTAATAAAGTTAATTGTATGATTTATTTTTTAGTTCTATTTCTACGTAAGTTTATAATTATTACCTATTAGTATCGACTATTAGAAAGTGTTTTACTAATGTCCATGTCGGTCAATCTTACCCTCATTGTGTTCTGCTCCTATATGATTTGGAACATCTTGGAGGATGAGTATGAAATTACACAAAATAAATTAAAAACTCAAATTCGGGGGTTAAGTGTAATTCAAATGTAACACTACCTTAATTCAGCTTTAAGATGTAATAAACTTTGAATTAAATGAAAGGCTTCCGGCGATTCCTCAACTTCAGAAAGATTTTTGTTATCAGACAAGATATTTTGTTCTCGTTCCGACCATGGACCAAAGGGGTGTCTCCCACTAGTTAAACAGGAAAAAAATAGGCAACCCAAGCTAAACGAGTCAACAACAAGTGTCTGACGTAATCCATAAATGACTTCCGGTGCCCGCCAGCCAACACTTCCGATGCCTGCGACATAGAGTACAAGATTAATGAACTCAGATTAGATTCCTCAAGTTTTAGAAAAACCAAGGGGAAGAGCAAAACAGGACCACAGTTTGCAAGAAATGCCATTCACAAGAAATAATAGTTCAACCAATCTTTCTATTATATCTAAGAACTTACCTGAATTTTCATTGACCCAGTGAAGATCGACCACCCGGAAGTGTTCTGCTGAAGCCCATATCAGCTAATCTAATACACAATGTGTTCCGCTCATTAATTATTAAGATATTTTCTGGTTTGATATCTCTGTGTATGATGTTCAGCTCGTGCAAATGTCTCAACGCTGCCACTATTTCTTTGTACATCATATAACATTAATTTGAGTAAAGTTAGAACAAAAACTACTATTTATTTGTACATTATATAACATTAAGTCATTTGAGCAAAGTTTAAACAAATTGGAAGGAACATAATCATAAAATGTTTATACGTACCTGAGAACTTCAATACGAGAGGCTCTCAATTGTAATTTCTAGAACTGGACTTAATTCTCTTCGAACTTTATTCAGAAAATCATTAGAACCTTGATAGCTGGAAGAACTTGGTAAAGCGGGTGAAAAGTACCGAATAAAGTTCTCCAATATTGCAGTCTCCAACACAATGTAGTGGAAGTTTGCATCCATGATCATATCATAGATCCTAATGATGTTCGGATGTCTATCCGATTTCATTGAAGTCTTCATTTCTTCAATGGCTAGTTTGTGATGCGCATTAATAAGCTTCTTCACAGCAACGAATCTACTTTCTTGTGCAATTCCTTGAAGCCTTCCTTTGTACCACATGATCACAAAAATCACCGCAGCTATTATAATGGATACTGCCACAACACCAAACAGTTGCAATGAAACTTGCCTATTGTAGAATGGAAACGGCTCATCTTGCCCTTTGCAGAAGCCAATGAAGAATGATAGAGTGAAAGTCCGCTAAGATATTGGAAACTAAAAAGAATAGAAGTGAAAAGCACATTAATGGCAGTAATGTTATTTTATATAATGTATGTATGGTGAAAGAGAAAGGCAAAAAGGCCAGGATATCTGAAATATTACAAAAGAAATGAATTGGGCTTATAATTAAAATGCTACTATTTCCTATCTCCTATGTCTTTATTTCATACATAATTTTAAATACCTTCTTAATATTTGAGAGAACCATGCTTTCACTATTTATATTGAATGTAGGGGTGGAAATGAGTTGGGCTGGGTTAGGCTTTGGCCTGTGGCCTTTCATAGGCCAAATTTTAAGGCTCGGCCTGGCCTTCTAGGAGGCCTAACCTAGTCTACGAGCCTGTTCGAAAGTCTACTTACCTAAAAATAATCTCTTAAAGAGGCTAATAGACTTTGGGTCTAATAGATTGCGAGGTAATAGGTCAATGGACTTATAAACCTTCACACCTATCATTGAATTTCTATTTTGAATATAATATTGGAGAATTCAGTTAAAAAACTCATCCTGAACAATACTAAAATGATTTCTTCTCAGGAGAAAATGTTTTTAAATTAGATTTTCATCTTAGTATTTCTTCTCTTTTATTTTTTTATTTTTTTGTACTTTTTAGACATAATATTAAATTTATTAATATTTTTTGTTACAATTAATTTATTAATATATAAAAAAAGAAGGAAAATAGGCCGGCCTATCATGTCTAATAGGTTTTTTTGTAAGTCTGATCTAATCTTTTTAGCTAATCAAGCTTTTTAAAAGGCCTAAACTTAACATTTTTAATAAATAAGCATGGCCTAGGTCTGACCTTTAGTAGGCTAAGATGTAGGTCCCTAACGAGCCGTCTGGCCTATTTCTACCCTTACTTGAATGCTTTTGGCCTCCCCTCTAACAAATGTACAAATATTCGACTTAATAAAATCAGAAATAAGAAAGAAGTTTTGGATAATATGAAATACATGCTTATTTGTTAAAAAGAATAACGTGTGTATAAGTTATCAAAGTGTTTTTTTTTTTATGTGAAAGGTGATTGTTATTTATCATTTATAAACTAGAGCATGATATTTGATTCTCACTAACCATTTACATTTAGTTTTGTTGAGAGGAGAGAAAGAGAGAATATAATTTGAGAAAGAGGTAAAACTATTATATGAGCTTACACTTATTCATATCATTCTCATGTGTACCGCACTTTAAAGTACGATATGCATTTTTATTTTTTTATACCTTACTTTAAAGTGTGGCATACTAAAATTTTATCCGCACTCATTGGTGAGGACATGAATAGTGTGGGGTCACATTAATAGTTTTGTGCTTCCATTTACCTTTACATTGAATGAAGAGATTGCAAAAAGTCACATGACACACCTCTGACTTCCCTCTCTCACTTGACTCTTCACAAACTAAACGCAATGACATTGCCTCTCTCTTTCCAATTTCTGCTATAACAAACAATGCATATAATGGTGCAATTATATTTGATAGCCTACCACTCTAGCACTAGTATAAAAAGAGGACAACACTCTTCTAATTAAAAGTGTCACAGTAATAGAAATGTTCTTCTTTATGAGTTCTTAACATAAAAAAATATTTTTTTTTTCATTTTTCTAAATTACTTTATTATTTTATGAGTTTTATTTTATTATTTTATGAAAATAAAAAGTATAAATAATGTAGTATAGTGTACAAGATGAATAGTGTTAAAACTCGAAGTTAAGAATTTATGATTAGAGCGAAATATGCAAAATTTGTTTGAGAGTTGCTTAGAGTATATATGATAGTACGGGCCAATATAAATAGTGCTAAGAACTAAAAATTAAGAACATAAGCATAAGCATGAAGATGCTCTCAGGCACTACTAAAGCTTACATTGATATTTGGTATTATGATGCACGTTTGGTCCATTTCTTCAAGTCTTTCTTTTTTAGACCCCTGCTTTTTCTAAAAGTGAGAACTTTCTGTGAAGTGGTGTTGCTGAATGTTAATTGAAAAGGCTCATGCAGGCTTGTTGAATTATTATCTTGCTTCATTTGGGTCTCAAAAGTATTCAGAAATGGAAGCTGTTGTTGTGCTCTCTCTTTTGTTGAGGAAGTATAATCAAAGATCCAAAAGTTATCCATTCAAGAGTAGAAGATTTTTAATTAAAACAGAGATATTTGAATCAGCTTTCTATGATAAAATTGTACAGAACATGATTAACATGCATCTACATAGGATTAATATCCATTTCTTCAAAATCAACTTTGGAACTCAGAAACTACTTACAAAAACTTCTACACAGGATTTCTACCTTTAGAGTAAAGTTTAGAAACATTTTCAAACATGCAGCTTAAACTTCTTAATGAATCAGAAGAAATCACTTACCATTTACACAATTAATCATGAAATATCCTTATTATTCTGTGTAGATAACCACATTTTCAACTGATCATTCACTCTTTTACATCCGGAAAGCTTTCATGACTTCATGTTGCTAGTCATATAGTTGAAACTTGCATAACACATAATTTTTAAACCTTTTTCCCATATAATTAACAGAAAAAAATGTTATCACAAGTCACAGCTATACTTAAATTAAACTTGCAACATTCAATTCAATTCTCAAATTATTGTGCTTCATTGCAGCAATTTGGAGAAAGAATAATAAGGATGATGCATGATCCTACTTACCTATATAACATTTTGTCCCTGTTTTAAAACAAAAGTGTAATTAATTAACAAACACCATATGTTAATTATTGCATTAATATTAAGCAAGTAACTATAAACTCCAAAGAGATGATATTGATGGCTTTGTCGATACGCGTCCACACTTATTGGTCATCTTTTAGGTGGAGGCAACAATTTCAATTTCTTTAGTGCATCTGCACCTTTAATTTGAAGAACTGGTTATTTTAGGTAGATAGTTCGATGAAAAAATAGAGTAGTGGCCACCACATACAAGAGCCTAGCACTATGGTTATATATATGCATGGACGTGCATGATTGAGTAGAAAAGCCATTCTCATGGGGTTGGTGAAAAGAGTGGGGCATTGTTTATCACATGCATTCAAATCTATATATAGAGAGGCCATGATAATAGGTGTAAGAGGACGAACCCGAACAGAGAAAACGACACGTACATGTATTATGGCCTTTATATCCATTTGTTATCTATGTTTGAAATCAATTTTAAAGTTTTATGCTCTGGGACCTTGTTGTGAGTCCAGCTGACATGACTAAATAAATAATAAGGAAACAGTTGTGGGTGCTTTTTTGGGCTTGGAAAATACTTCTCTATTGTTATGACTTATGATACATAAATGGGAACCTGTAAAAATACTCTCACGCTCAAGTTAGAATGTGGATGAGAAGCGGGAAAGAGATGAAGATGTGTATACCTTATGCCTTGTGGAACCCGCCTTTTTTAGGGCTCCGAGGTTTGCAAGTACTCTCACGCTCAAGTTAGAATCTGGGTGAGAAGCGGGAAAGAGATGAAGATGTGTATACCTCCTTGTGGAACCTGCCTTTTTTAAGGCTATGAGGTTTGTAATTCCGAGTTTGAATGTCATAATGTGATGTGTATGAGGAACAAGGATGATGAGAGGGCGTTGATCTACCAAGACGTCGTTTAACTGAGGGTAGGGGTCAACTTGCATAGTGTATGAATTCTTTGAGTGTCGCACCTATACCTCAAGTAGAGAACTGCGTTGACTTCGGAAAAGATGTGGTAAGCCGAGGCACATCAAGCTATGCACTCGATATAGAGTAGTCGTGTATATGCAATCGGTCATGGATGTGCAACCGATCGTGGAAGGGTTAGATCGATATGATCTTTGTAGAAGTCAAAAGTGACTTAGGGTAATCAATGTTTGTAGTTGGATGTCTAACGGCAAATTCTCAAAGCAAAACTATGTTGATTGGGAGAATGGTTATCAAGCGTTAGTTGGGTTCCTAGGTCTAATTTATTCAAGACTCTGTCATGGCTCTATGACCTTTATTCTTATGGTTGTGTATCGAATACATGAACTACTTGTCAAGGTTATCGTCACCGATATGGTTCGTATGTACCAAGTATCAATTACGAAAAAAGTGTCTCTTACCAATATTTTTGGATGGATGCCCGAAAAGAATATGCTAGCTTTGGTCGAGTAATGGGTATCGACACCCGGTAAAAGGCGTGTGTTACCGGGTACCGGAACATAATGTCATAGGAATAGATAAATAAAAAGAAAAATACGGTGTTATGAGATGTCTTATTGCTGGGGTATCATATAGATGATACGAAACAGAAAAATATTAAGTAGTTAAGGAAACAAATTCTTTCTCCATAAAAAATATAAATTTTGCCTTTGAGTGGGGGAGCAAAGAAGCTTCCAAACAACCATAGTCCTAGATTCTTTGATTAAAACAAAATAAATACTCATTTTGGAATTCATCATTATGCACCAACTCCTTGTAACAGCTAGCTGTGCTGTGTAAATGTTCCAACCAAACACGTTGGTGGCTTCTGTCATTTGACCAAATTTGCTACATCTATAAACAAATTTGTAAAGCCAAGAATTTCTTGGGGGGGGGGGGGGGGGGGATCATGACCTCTTTTATTGTAAAAATTTTGGACTGTTTATGGTGATGCACTTGGGAAAGAAGTGTATCTTTTATACTTTCTTTGTAAAGCTAAGTATGGGGAACTGTTGGCAAGTAGGGGTGCCCACCAAAAACCTGAAATCACTTTCACTCTTACTGCTTAATTATTAATTACTGATTTCCAACCTATAATCATTTATATCAGGAACAGCACTATATATGCATGTGAGTGGTATTCTGTATTCCATTTATACATCCAGTGTGCGCTAGCTAGCTAGAGAATTCACGAGGAAAACGAAATGTGTTTTGGCAATGGCATGTTTTGGAATGAATTGTAGTAAAAGATCTAAGCATGATTTTAAATTGCAACTATGGATAGGAAAAAACTTAGGTAAAGTTCCCAATGTGAAAGTGTTTAAGAACAATACCATGTCTCTAATTATTTTCTCAACCACTGAGAAAGTGTTTAAAATTAAATTAACTAATCATTAAGTTAGTCATATTTTGAGTTCTAACCCAAGCCAAGTGTAACAAAAAAATCACACAAACACACTCCCCACAGAAACATAAGGCGGATAAACAATCCAGAGGCTGAGAATGTTCCCATACCTTACCTTAGTGCATGTTTGGACACAATCAAAAAAGTTAAGAAAAATTATTTCTGTTTACCGTGGTTTTTCACCGTGTATCATAATATACACTTAATCCTAATCCTAGAACCCATTATATAAATTACAATCAAGGACATCTCTAACTCTAAGGCAAAAGCAGGGGTACGAAAAAGGCCTTTGTTTACTGGTGTAGGTGGGGGCCCACAACCTTTCCTCTGTTTGAATCTGATTAAACGCCTCTATAAGTAGGCTTGTGTGAAATATCTCAAACGAAGCAAAAGAAGTTCTTCATAGAGCAGAGCAGCATTGTTTATTGATTATTTGAAGGTAAGGAAGGAATCCATTTTTTCAGAAAGAAAGTTCCTTGCAACTTCTTTCTTTTCTTGGACCGCTTTCTTCCCTCTTTTTAAACATTAATCCATCTCTACATTCAAGTCATGATCAAGCTATCTGCTATATATATGCTATGCTCCCCTGCATATCACTCATCAAACACCCTTTTCACTCAAGTCTAACTCCTGTATTTTTTGTTACACATTAAGAAGTTCAGCTAGAAATTGTGATCCTATTTTCATATCATATATACTCACTGTCAAGTCTTGTTCATTATTTTGTTTAAAGGCCAATTTACTTCTGAATATACAGAAAATGGGGATTTCTGGTACTCTGGAGTACTTGTCTGATCTAATGGGAAGTGGTTACCACCACCACCACAAGATGAAGAAGAAGAAGCAGTTACAGACAGTAGAGCTAAAAGTGAGGATGGACTGTGATGGCTGTGAGCTTAAGGTCAAGAAAACCCTCTCTTCACTAAGTGGTAAGTTAAATCCTTCTCATCATCTATCTTTTATCTATCAGTGGCATTTAACATGAACCTGATGGAATGAAATGGTGATTTCAGGGGTAAAGTCAGTGGAGATAAACCGTAAACAGCAAAAAGTGACAGTAACTGGTTATGTTGAGCCAAACAAGGTGCTAAAGAAGGCTAAGTCAACAGGGAAGAGAGCTGAGATTTGGCCTTATGTGCCTTACAACTTGGTGGCTCATCCATACGCTGCTCCAGCTTATGACAAGAAGGCTCCTGCTGGTTATGTGAGGAGAGTTGAAACCACTGCTGCAACTGGAACAGTGACAAGATATGAAGACCCTTACAGCAACATGTTCAGTGATGAGAACCCTAACGCCTGCTCTATCATGTAGACAACGATGTTTTTTTTTTATGTAAATTTTAAATTTTCAGCGTAGTATGTTAATTATGTTATTTTGTTTTTCCTGTCTCTTTTTCTGGTCAATTTCCAACCTTTTGGTTTTCCCAGAGTGTAGTCTGTGTAGACTTTTCTTTGCATAGAAAAGGATGAGAAGAGACCTGTGTTGCTGTTATCATTGTTTTCCTAATTTTAGCTTCAGCTTTTGGGACTGTGCATTGTGTACCTGGTTGCAGTTTTGCAGTAATTAGTCTGGGTGGGCCTTGACCTTGAGATAGGAAATTGTTGTTGTTATGGCTCTCTTTCTTATTGACCAAACAAAAAATGGCTCTCTTTCTTTCTCCCAGAAATCAACCTGGATTTGGTGTTCACTGCTTAACAATTAACCAATCATGTGAATTGCAAATGAAGAGTGCAGGCAGGGTTGAAATGGTAAATAAAACTACAATGTGTGTGTCTATACATATTCTTTCACTAGAAAATAGAGAAGAGAGATACAAAGTGAAGAGAAAAGGAATATGATGGCAAAGTGATGATAAAGAAATGAGATTTAAGAAAATCATACTGGTATATATGTTTTTGTTTGTCCTTGGAGTTGGAAGAGAAAAATAGCAAAGTTTTATCATCAGAGGAGGGTGAAAAAAGCAACAGCAAATCATCAGCAATACTTTCACGAAAAGGAAGCAGCAAGTAACTGTTATAAATTCAAAATTGCTAGCAGAGGTACAGGCTCTGAATTCTGATCCTTTTCCAACAGTATAAACATTAATAGTGTTTGACGTTGCCTTTTGCCTAACCTGGATGGTTGCTTGCTCCCTAGTTCTGGAGCATTTGGCCCCTCTATTTACCTAAAAAGAAACTTTTTGAGCGCCTGAATTGGGACTAAAATTTTAAAAACATAATTGAATTCCAAATGCATATTTCCCAGAAGAAGCTGGAGTTAACAGGAGTAACAATATTCAAGCAAGGCATATCCTTTTCTCTCAAACAACGTGAAGTAGGAATCAACTTTAATTTTTCTGCTTTGCCCTTTTGTGTTTTCCCTGTCCCTTCCTAACAAAGTGTAAAGGCACATGTAACTCAGGACCACTACAGATGATTCAAAAAATTGCAGTTCTTCAAGTGTGCAAAATTTGTTTTTCAGAGAATTACAATTGAGGATATCTTTAGGAAAATATTTCCAATTTTAGATGAATTAAACTCAAAGAAAACTTAATCAAGGCTAACTATCTTTGAATATTTTTAACTAGTTTAGTAAATAATTTGAAACTACGATTCTCCCAATGCATTTCATTATTCTGAGCATATACAGAACAAGATCATATTCAAAAGGGTAAAGCATATAAAGCAATAGGGATGACAATGACATTTATCATACTAAGAATTATTGGATTCATCATTAGAGAGCATAATTGAAAATTACTTTTACACTAAAGATACAAAAATTACATTGCATGCCGTGTGCAGAGAGATACACCTGATTTGTCTAGTCTATATCACTACACCAGAAATAGTTCCTTTTGCTCTCAAAAGGTATTCAGGTCAATCATGTCCAACTGTACTAACCAGGAACAGTAACTTGAGATAGCTGGACTCAGGGAGGAGATTCTGCCAAACAAGTTGATCCACATTCACTAGTAAAAAAGTCAAGTTCATTGCTCTAAGCTACTGGAAATTGTAATTATACATGGAGAAGCAAAGAAAGCATACCAGAATGTCATTTATAGTTTTAAGGGTTTTTTTCCTCTATACCTTAGGAAGATATATTAGTTCATAAATATGGGTCTATATCTACCTGACACTACTTGCTACAAGATCGATTACACAGCAAACAAACAACATATTTATCATAAAATCACTCGGCAGGGTGATGTAAATTTCACAAACAACCCTGTATTTTACAAGAGGAGAAATATAAAGCAGCCTATGCTTTAACTATGATCACTAGGGTCAGCTAATTTTAATGTTGCTTGTTAGATGTAATCAAAACCAACTAGTTAAACCACTAAAGCAGTTGATCAATGTTAAATCATGAAGGTGCTGCATACACCTACAAATGCATACAAGCTTGTTATATGAGCAAGATTGGAAGGTGATGGCTACTATTTTGATAACATGGACATAAAAGCAACATGTTTAGGTGCCGTGCACATAGAAAATAAGCTGCACACAGCAATCTGTGTGCTTGGGTACCATTTCAACAATCTAATCTAGGTATTTATTCTCAGGAGACCAGGAAACTCACTTGATCCAGTGTGGTTCATACGCATATATACATCAGATCAATTTCGGCTTCCTTCACTTTGCATTGCCGTTATAAATTCCAACAAAATTAATATCATACAGAAGAGTGGCATTGCCCGGTATATTACAATCACCTATTGAATCAGTAACAAAAATGTCAGAATCTAACATATTTAACAACTCGCTTCATCTTCTGATAATTATCATACACTCTATCTGCGGTAGCATATCCTAAAACAAGCAGGCATGAATTTTATAAAAATCAAAACAATGGCCTTAGTTTTCATTGGAGGTAAAAGCACACACAAATATGCTATACTAAATGCACAACTAGCCAATGAATAATGATCTCAGTTGCAGGTTAAGCTAAAAGGGAATTTTCCATGTTTATGAACAAATTAGGTAATTGCTGCAATTAAAGCTCAAATGAAACCTGAGAAGCAGCCTGCAGGTTCAGGGCCATATGCTAACATTGGAGGAATCTTCAGTTTGCGTTTCCCACCTGGGTCAAAATGGTAGATTAATTAGCAAATAACATTAACCACCGTGACCTAAGAAACTTAAACGTATCAATTAAATTCGATACCTAAGAAACTTAAACGCATCGATTAAATTCGATACCTATTCGCATTGGAGTTACTCCATCTCCCCCAAAAATCCCCTGATCCAGTCCCCTGATTACCTGAATTTGACAAACTCTCAGGAAAAGTATGCAACAATTCAATTTACAAACAATTTAACAGTGAGGAGAGGAGAACTTATTTACCTTGCCAACACCAATGCGCATGGTGAGAGGTCTTCCACGTTTATAGGTGCTATCAAACACTGTCCCATCGCCAAATCTTGCAGTGTAGTGAACCTGCAGTGTACGTATACATCAATCATTCAGAGACAAACAATGAGTAATCAACAAAGTAAACTGTTCATCATATAGAAATTGAGTGAGTGAGACTCAGTGACATTGATAAGCTCCGCGCGAGGAGCTTCATCACCGAAACCCTCAACAATATCGCAGTAACCGAGGCCAGACTTCACGTAATTAAGCTCACACAACGGCTCTCCCACGGTGGCGTAGTACTCTATCCTCGTCGCATCCGCCTCCAACGCCGTTAAACCCACCACACAAGCCGCCACAACCCCAACCCCAATCCCCCAAATTCGATTCCTATCGTTCCCGCCACGCGCCGAACAACACACCACCTTACTCTTCACCTTGCAATTCCGAACACAAGAAGAAGAAGAACGATTAGGAACTGTTAAACAAGAGGAGAGTGAGAGTGCCATTTTCTTCTTCTTCTTCTTCTTCACCTATCTGTTTCTCTCTTCTTCGTATGGCTCTCGAAGGATAACGTTTCATTTTTTAAATAAATATAAAATATCTTTTCTCCTTTAATTTCTTATTTCTTTTTTTTAATCTCATAAATAAATAAAAGTTTTCCCTCCTTTTATTTTCCATTCACCGGCGAGGAACGCGTGACTCAACGCCTCTAACTGAATCAGTTTCAAATCTAACTAACAAGCGCGCTTTCCAAGATTCCAATAACCGCCTTCACCGTTCTCATAACCGTTTCTTTCCCTCGCTCTCTCACTGGCGCGTGCTTTACATACACACATAAATACCCTGCAACTCTTCACTCGCTTCATTTCGCAACCGCATTCACTCTTGAATCTGATTTTCTCTGTTTCCGCAATGGAAAATTTCTCAGTTCGATTCGCTTTGTTCTGCACCGTCTTCTTCGCCGCCGTGCTCTGCTGCCCCAAGGTCACCGCCACTGAAGGAATGGAAGCTGCTTTCGCTCATTCAACGCCACCGCCTCCTCCGCACGATCTTCAAGAACACTCGTTCTTCTCCCACACTGCGCTTCTTCCTCCGATCTTGTCACATCTCGGTTTCCACGACCTTGCGACGGCGGCGCCGTCGCTCTCTGACGCTGCTGCAACTGTAACTGCAGCTTCCTCTGCCTGGAATGGTCCTTCCACTATCTTCGCTCCGTCGGATTCCTCGCTCCGGACTTGCTTTTCTTGCTCCGTGCCTAATCTCCTCCGCGAGCACATCGTTCCAGGTCTCTTCCCCATCGATTATCTGAGGAAACTTTCTTTTGGCACCAAGATCGAGACCTTGAGTCCGGGACGATGCATCACCGTTACCGCCGAATCGGTCAATCACAACACCAGCGCCGCCGTCGCTCCGAAGGTCTTCATCGGAGGCGTGGAGATCACGCAGCCGGATCTGTTCAACAACGGCATGGTCGTGGTTCATGGCCTTCAAGGCTTCGTTTCTCCGCTGTCTCCGTTCTCTTGCGATGTCGAGAGGATGACCTCGCTCTCCTTCCCGTACCATCCAGATCACCGTTCCGGTCATCATCTCCACCACACTCACGGCGCTCCTCCGATGCAGCCTACATTCATGCGTCTCATGCTCAAAGACGCCATGCTCAGGCTCCGTAACAACGGATTCAGCATCCTCGCACTCGCGATGAAGGTCAAGTACGCAGAGCTCGTGACTCTCAGCAACATGACGGTGTTCGCCGTCGACGATCTTTCCATCTTCTCCGGTTCACACTCGTACATCAGCAATGTCAGGTTCCACATCGTGCCGAACCGTTACTTGACGATTGCAGATCTGGAGAAGCTTCATGTAGGGACTGCTCTGCCGACATTGGAAAGAGGCCAACCGCTGCTCATCACAACCTCCGGCGGAGGAGCTACGTCGGCGCCGATGAGGATTAACTATGTGAGGGTGAAGGTGCCGGATGTCATGCGCAACATCAAGATTGTGGTGCACAGCGTGTACTTGCCGTTTCCGCACATTAATCCCGTG
This sequence comes from Lotus japonicus, assembly GCF_012489685.1. Classification (NCBI taxonomy): domain Eukaryota; kingdom Viridiplantae; phylum Streptophyta; class Magnoliopsida; order Fabales; family Fabaceae; genus Lotus; species Lotus japonicus. The sequence continues at coordinate 77,815,574 of NC_080044.1, read as the reverse complement.
GCAGCGGCTTATGATACTTTCTTAGGCGCCGGTGGAGGAGCAGCGGCGGAAGGAATGGCTGATGATATTCCAGATTCTGTTGGTCAGGCGATGGAAGGGGCCTGCGCTGGTTGTGGCGGCGTCGCTGCTGCTGCTGTATCACCCATGCCTCAGGTGAAACCAATGGTGGAGATTGAAGACCACCATGGCCTGTGAATGTGATTCTGATCATGATGAAGACGGTCCACTTCTTTCTCTGCTGAAGTGAAACTTGGTCACATTTGTTGTTTAGTTCTTTTCTTGCATATTTTAGTATAATTGCTTTGTTCTTGTTAGTTTGTGCATTCTGCATTCATAATGAAATGTGAATTTTCCTATGATATGTTGTACACTGTAAACAGCAAATGCAATACTCCAATAAATTTTTTGTGATTCCGATTTCACAAATTTCCTGATTGATTAGTAGGTGTAATGGATTTTGCCTCTATTAGTTGTTTCTTTTGCAGAGCAATTAGTTACTACTTGCTATAGAGTGATATTTGATCATGACGATCTGATTGGTTAGATGAATGATTATATCACTTTTCATTTTTCACTCTTTAGGTAGTTAGGTTCTAAACTGAAAAATTTTAGTATCACTATTTACTCAACATTTCCCCTCATTTTAAGAGCTAATTTAAAAGAAATGTAATGAAAACATTTTTCCTATGCAATTCACTGACCTCGCAACACTCTTGGAAACGCGCCTTTTGGGCCTTTCTGCGTTAGATAAATGCACCCCAAAAAAGCCCGTAATAGTACAGCTCTCATGAAAGGGCCTTGCTTTTATCATATTTTATTTGACCCACGCTACTAAATTTTATTTCTGGAAATTACTTTTCGGTAATAGCTGCATTCTGGAAATGAATTTTCAGAGTGAAAAAGGATCGCGGGAGTAGAAAAATTAACCATAGGCCTTTTTCTCTTTTGCTTTTTCAGACTATTTGGGCCATTTATAGCTTAAATATGGTTTTGGTGGGCCTTGTCTTAATAATCTCTTCTGTTTGACCAAAAACAAACTTAGAAGTAATTAATGAATAATTATATCTTGACACCTCATTTTTTAGGTGTAGAGAGGTGGAGGAAGAGAGAGATAAGAAGAAATGAGAGAAAAAGTAAATATGTGATTTGATTGATAGAGAAAAGAGAAATAGATAGAAAATGAAAGTGGAAAAGAGTGTAGAGGTGTGTATATATCATAACTCGTAATTAACAAAGCCGACATTCATATAAATTTAAATTTGAGACATTTGTTTAAGTTAGAACAATTTCAAGTTAGTTGACCTATTATCTAGTTCAATAAATCCGCACTTGATGAAACATAATAGTTTTACCCAACTCAAACAAAATTGACTCCGTGAATAATACTTAAGATTCAAAGAAAAGAAAAATAGAAGTAATAGTTGAAATGTAACATGCACTTTTTTATCCTATTTTATTTATTATATTAAGTGTAACATGCTTTATTATTCAGGTCAATTTAATACAGCTAATAGCTTAAGCGTACATTTTTAGTATTTTATTTGTTATATTAAATATAACATTTAATTCTATTGTCCAAGTCAGTAGTTGAAATCTAACATACATATTTTATAGTATTTTATTTATCATTTTTTTTAAATGAGAATTTATTAAAATCAAGCTACAAGAGGAATAAATGCCAAAATATCTTGAGCCACCAAATGTGAAGCAATATTCTGAACTTCCTCCACCCACACTGCATTAGTGTAAGTGGAAAGCGTTCCTCGCCAACAAATCATTTAAAGCATTGCCAGATCGTCTTACAAAAGAAAAGGAAAAAACATCAAAAGCATAACTTAAAGAGCGACACTCACTAACAATAGTAGCTAAAAAAGATGCACTTTCCCTGCTTGTCTTCCACCGGTCAAACAATTGCAAGTAGTCCGTCTCAAACTCTACACGTCAAAAGCCCAACTCTATAGCCAAACGAAGCACCCAATGGAAACAACCGGCCTCCGCCGACAAAGGGGAGAGAGAAGCTATTGGGAACGTTATAGCCGCCGTCATAACCTCTCCCTCAAAGTCGCGTGCCACCATTCCATACCCAGCTGGTCTGCCATTAACAAAAGAAGCGTCAATATTCACTTTAACCATCCCTCAGATTGGCCTTCCCCACACCGCCTGAGATGAGTTGCAATGAGGCTGGTCTCTTTGCATGCATGTTCGAGATCCTGGCAGCAACATGAGTGCGCGTTGAACCACTATTGAATCTGGTGTTATTCATTGCTTCCCATAGAGCATAGCATAGCGTCTGCACAAGTCCAATGGACTCTTCATCTCCATCACGCAACACTTCCTCCCTGAAATCTGTTATGGAGGCAAAGCGTTCTATCCTCAACACCAATGGCGATCCAAACCAGAAGCTTCGAGCAGCTAGGCATCGGAGGAAAACGTGCTCTAAGCTCTCATTTATTAGATATAACATTTATTGTTGTCGTTCAAGTTAATTTAATGTTATCTTTTAATCTTTCCAAAGCAAGTGGTAGTAAAATTAGTCTCTCGTCACACTATCAGCTTATTTAACAATAGGAAAAATGAGTTTTTTACTTCTTTTTCATTTGCAATAATTCAAAATCGAATCTCTAACAATTTATTTAATAAATGAAGAGCTAAATAACAATGCAACACACTTGTCCAAGTCATTCTTTTTTGTTACAAGTCAATTTAATATAACAGTTGAAATTTTGTTAATAGTTAACATTGTTGTTCAAGTTAAACTATATATAATAAGTAATGGTTAAAATTCAGCATACATTTTTTATAATATTTTATTTATCATATTAATTAATTAAAAAAATTAATAGTATTATTCAAGTTAATTTCATTTGTTACATTTGTATACAATATATAGATATATAGATATGTTACATGGTTAAAAGGGTCTATGTAATATTAAAACAAATACGATCATTTTTCAACTTCTATGACACAATGTGTTCAAGGAAAGACTACAATTGCAATCTACATTTTACAACCCACAAAAATGAAGGCCCGGTTTGTATTTCTGGAAAGAAAAGAAAAAAACATACATGTATCTCAAGTTCAATGATACCATTATGTTATGAAGGTTAGTGGAAGTTGTTTTATTATTTTGATTTTATATGTTGATGATACTCTACTTGCTACTAATGATATGAGTTTGTTATATGGTGTAAAGAGATCTCTATATTAACTTTGGAATGAAAGATATGGGGATGAGACATCATATGTGATAGAAATAAATATATTTGTAATAAATCACAAGGAGTGTTAGGGTTGTCTAAGAAAGGTTATATCAATAAATTATTAGAGAGATTTAGAATGAAAAGTTGTTCCATGAGTATAGTTCCAATTCATAAAGGGGACAAGTATAGTAATATACAATGTCATAAAAATAATTTGGGGCCAAAGAAAATTGAGTATATATCATGTCCATCAATGATTCGAAATTTAATGTATGTGTAGACATGCACTCTGCCAGATATTTATTTTGATGTTGGAATGTTAGGTCGAGATCAAAGTAATCCCGTAATACACCACTAGAAAGATGCAAATGAATTCCTTGGCCCTTACAAGGAACCAATGACTATAAGCTTACACACAAAAGGTCATATCACATTGAAGTGGTTGACTACTCGGGTCACACTATGTTGGATGTGTAGATTTTAAAAAATCTACTTTTGGTTATATTTTTTTGCTCCTAGGTGTAGCAATTTTCCTTTGGTTACATAGAGTGTCTATTGAGCATATTTGTATTAATCTTACAATTCTCTCGTCTTTCTATCTCTCTCTCACTTTCTATTAGATCTAAGATTTCAACAAAAATAAGTAAAACCAAACTTTTGAACTGACCTGAATTATTCTGCCCTAGTGAAGACCGATTATCAGGAATTGCGTGCAATGTCAGCATCTGCTCCTTGCTTATTAGTATATTCTCAGGCGCGCAATGTCAGTTTGATTTCATAATAGGAAAATGCTAAACAATACAACAATGTTAGCACACCTTGAGGCACGACTGATATACACCATTGGATGATGATTTGTGTTGCTCACTTAAATTGTTATTTAATATTTTAGAAACTAGAATGACATTTTTGCATGGTCGTGCATTGTGGTGTGCATGAATTTCTCGTGCCACCTAGCAATGCTAGATCATGATGCGTCCTAATAAGTCTCTTGACAGCAAGCTACTGAATGTTTTCCATACATACCCTCAAGTATATTTGTCAGTTAATTATAATGCAAGTTGGGGGATGGATAGCTCACATGGTTTAGTTAAGGGTAATTGTAGGTGCAGGGTTAGGGTTCGAACCCTAATGAGGCATAAAATGTACTAGTTTACTAACAACTAACATTTGCCTATAAAAAAATTATAATGCAAGTTATATTTAGAATAGTGGAAGATGAATGATCTTTAATCTCTTTGGATAGACAACAAACTTAAATATGTGATATGACTAAAGTAAATGACACGTGCATGGCAACGCCACATTTCACGCTTTAGATTTAATATATTATAGATAGAAATATTTGTTTTGTTAATTCTGTCTAGATTTGTTAATAACATAATTAGTAGATAGAGGAGTTTAGTGTCTCGTACAAAAACACGTTGGGGAGAGTCACAACGAGGATCCATGAGTCAAGGCCGATGAGAGACACCAAGGAGATCTTGACGCTACATATTAACCCAAAACCTTAAGGCATTAGGTTTATGGGTCACATCTCTTAAAAAGTCTTCTCCTCACCCAAACTTAACCAATGTGTGACTCCAACTCCGCACTTGAATTCTCAACAATCTCCCCCTCAAGTGCAAGTCACCTCCACATTATCATGGCCCCCCTCTGCGGAAGCATATCCACCCCTGTACCGTTGTTCGCTGGCAATGGAACCCACCGCCTAGCCACATTTCTAGGAAGACTTTCGACACAAGGAGTCGTTACCATGGTCCCACGAACCATTGGCTATGATACCATTGTTGGAGTGGCGCAACGAAACGCTAGACTCTTCATAGTCTTACGACTCATGAGGGGGTTGTGAGTTAACACATGTGTAACAGAATTAGTCTATGAGATCATATTGCTCTCCCTAAAACTCGCATTTTTTACTTTCTCTCTCTAATTCTCTTCTTCTCTAAGATACTTTCGTTCTTTGAAATCCTGACATTGGGTATTCCAATTTCTTCCATTTACACGGGTTTTCCTTATCTATAAAAGCTAGCACATGTAACATTTTTCGATGAGTTGAATAGTAATCTAATTCAAGAAAATGTCTTTCTTTTCTATTACTGTATACTAATTCTACAAATTGGCCTAGGCCTTGCCTTTGTATGCCTTAAATCAGCTTCACGGTTTAACACATTGGAAATCAAATGTTTGGCTTCAGGCGAACCCCTATCTTTGTAAATATTTTTCTCATCATTTTTCAAAATATTTTGATCATGCTCCAAATGGATGTCTGATACCCGTTAGACAGAAGAGTAATACACATCATAAACTGAAGGAATCCAACGTGTGTGACGTCCTACTCTACAAATCAATTCAGGCGCCCGCCAACCTAAACTTTCAATGCCAACAACATAGAGTTTGTAGTTTCACTTAGTTGTCATCTAGAGAGGTCAAGCCTTTTCTCACCACGCAGGGCAGCTATATCGACCAAGTAACATTAAAAAAATTTGTCATCTATTGAGTTTAAACTTAAACTTAATTACCTCTAGATCTCTCTAAATGATATAGATATATAATAGATTTTCTTTGTCTCTTTCTAGTTTCTACCTTTAGCTAGAGGACAATCCTTCATGTGGTCAACTCTATTAACGGATGCTAATATAAGTCTTATTATTTTATTCTCAAACCACCTAAGATGAAATAATTTTTTCAATAATAAGAGCTACTTTAATTTTCTTTCTAGTAAATGTATTTTCAAGTCCAATCTTATTTTGTATACCCACTCATCTATGATAATATTGTCTGTCTTGAAGTTGTGGTATTATATGTTCTCTAACTGTCACCTATAAGTTAGGATTCATGTGTCTTTTGCCATATTTGAATTGATAGAAATAAAACGTTAGAATTTTCTGATGACATAACATAGAATTCATAAAAGAGAAAGAAGTTGATGGTTGTGAGGAAAGAAGTTTCGACACGCTCGCGTCGATTGTCTGCCATGGAAGCACACACAAAGTTCAAAATGATAAACCATGAGAAAGAAAGAGAAAACGTAAACCGGACTCTGTTAGCAACTACACAATGAGGTGGAAATAAACAATAATGTAGTAGAGTTTGATTGAAGAACAAGATAACATGGATATAACATCCTTAAAAAGCTAAGTAGTTCTTCCTCTTCATGCTAACCTTTATAATCGCATAATCAACATTGACACAAAAGCATTGAGGTTTCTTTCTACATGTGCTTTTATGAAACTTCATCCATAAATAGTAAACACATGAAACCAAAGTTAGATACAGAGGAAAACAGAACCAGACAAAAGAAGAGATTGAAGAAGCATAGTGATAATAATGGAGGTCTCTTATTACCATTCCTTTGCCCACGGTGCCCGATTTCTTTTGACCATTCTAGTACTTAGTGGTCAAAATACTGCACAGAAAACGTGTCTTGCTTTCAATACGGAGATACTACCTTATACACCTCGATTAGCAGGGAATGAAACTTGCTTTGGAAATACGAATAGAAACCCTCGGGAAGAAGTCCAATCAATCCTTAATGCTCAACAAAACAACCAAAAAAAGCTATTGGAGGGTTTTCAGAAATTTCCTAAAAAAAATTTCACTGACATCTCTTAAAAAGTGAAGTTTTCTTTTATGGTTCCAAAAACAAAGGATGCTCTAAAATCTCCTTGGCAATTGACCTGAAATTACACAAAAAGGTTGGTGTTAAGAGTGTAATTACTAACTTTCTGTCTATAACTCTCTTCTTCTATGAGATACTTTCTTTTTTCTGAAATCCTAACATATTTGGTTCTCCAATTTAGGCAAAACTCCAAGCCTTTTTTACCCCTTTCCAAACTTCAAAACGTGCGTCCCCTTTTTAATACTAACTCACTGCTCACCTTGTGCTGACCCACCCACCACATCATCATTTGAATTTGAAAAGTTTTTGTTTTTCACCGCCTGAGAAGTCTCCATAACCTCCTCCGAAACTTCCTCACAAGATAATGGCGGCGTACTACGAGAATTCTCAGTTATCATGCCATGATGACCCACGCGGATTGCATGCAAATTATTGCTTTCACTCGTTGACAAGTTTAAATCCTCATACAGTCATACATAATATTATAGGTTCTACTTGATTGGAATGCAATGCACTAAAAATTCTCTTCTTTTTATAAATTGTGATTACTGTGCTTTTCACTAACTGTTTTCATTCTTTTTAGGCTGTCATACTCATATTCTTCTCCTCCCTTGACGTGTGTAAGGGGGTAGAAGATAGGCAATACATCTCCCATCCTTGGCTTGAATTTTTCTATTCGCAGTTGGCATATTTTTTTGTTTAAGATCTTCATACTGAATAAAAGATAAGGGAATAGGGTGAATGAGGTTTTTGTTCCAGAACCAGAAGGGAGTATGGTGAATGAGGTTTTGGTTCCAGAACCAGGAATCGTAACTGATTATACTAAGCTAGAAGTATTTGAACAAGTTGGACAGAAAATCGCAGTTGGATCTCATTCAATTGTATTCCCAGGCCTCTACGGTAAAACGACTTGATGGTAAAACGACTTGATAAGTCTCGCACTAGGCTGTTTAAGGGAGAAATGAATATGCTTCTCACATCAGACCGTCATTCAAACATTGTCTGAATGTACACTGTGGGACAAAGTAAAAACTTCTACTACATAGCGCTGGAAAGATGTGGGTGTACCCTGTAAGATTTCATTCATTATTTTAGTGGAAAGGAGCCCAATCCAAGTAGATGGTAAAAGATTTTTTGGATAGACTTGGGGCTACGTTACTTTGGGAGCAGAATGGAAACCCTGCCCCTTTATTAAGAAAGCTAATGAGGTAGATATAAACTTTTTATTTGTTGTTTATAAGTTTATATTGTGTACATAATGACTAAATATTTATATGTTGTACTCAGAGATATGGTGGTAAGGGTGTCATATTTGCACAATATGAACGTTCTGCACAAAGATCTAAAACCATTAAATGTATTAATGATTATGGACCCGACACTGTGTGCAAAATTAGCAGATATGAGAATCAGTAAAAAGTTTCCTCCATATCGATCTTCACCGCTGATTTCAGGTCAAATATTTCAGGTCAGTAAGTTTTGGTTTGAAATCTTAGATCAAATTTAAAGTGAGAGATAGAAAGATGAGAGAATCGTAACATGTCTAACTCTTAACCGCTGATTTAATATGTTGCAGGCAATGGAACTTTCGGATGACGAGCTCCGGAGTCAATTCCTGAGTTAATTAATTCTGAACCACAAACACGTGGTTCAGATTGCTTCAGTCTGGGGTTAGTGTTGTTCTACTGCCTAACGCGTGGTGGACATCCGTTTGGACTTCATTCTGGTCAGTTTGAACAAAATATATTGAGCAATAATAAATCTGAGTTACACCAAATTAATGGTATGCCTGAAGCTAAGCATATGATTCAGACTTTGTTATTCTCAACACCTACATTAAGGTATATAAATATATTTTTTTCAAATTACCCTTATATATTTTCTTAGTCAACAAAGTTAGTAATTACACTCTTAACACTCATCTTTTTGTGTAATTTAAGGGCAAGTGTGAGGAATATTTTAGAGCATCATTTTTTCTGGCCAACTGAAAAAAAGCTTCACTTCTTAAGGGATGTGAGTGAAAGGCTCGATTTTACAACACCGATGAATATTATGGGTGGCTTTTCAAGTATTCATGTTAGGGACTGAGGTCAAAGGTTGGACACGTTGTTATATAATGACCTAAACCAATCGGGTGTTCGTTATAATTTCACATTGACAATAGATTTGATAAGGGCGATTAGAAATAAATACGCTCACGATGAATGGAGAACTAAATGTATTTTGCTTTTAAATAGTTTGTTTGATGTGATTTTCCAAAATATATGATTGATGTATATTTTTTTGTTGTGGCTTACAGAGATTGGTTGGAACTCCTCCTGTGGCTTTCTACCAGTATTTCGAAAACATCTTTCCTTCCCTGCTTATTAAGGTGTATATGGTAGTACATCGTCATTGGAAGCTAGACCCTAGGTTTGTGGGGTATTTTAACCACTAAGGCACTGTGGGCTGGAATGGTAATAAGAGACCTCAATTATTATCACTATGCTTCTTCCATCTTTTCTTTTGTCTCGTTCTAATTTCCTATCTAACTAATGCTTGCTTTTATGTCAAGGTATTATGCAAAACTGGTTGGCATGAAGAGGAAGGGCTTTCTTTTCTTTAGTCTCGTTCTGATTTCCTATCTTTTCTGTTTGTGTACTTGTATTTCCTTTGCAACAGAAAACTTGCCATCAAAGTTGAAACCTTACCTTACCTATTGGAAAACTTAGTTGTCGTTGGACAAGTCAAAGTTCGGAATTATTCCATACTGATTTGTCGTTGGAGAAGAATACACACTAATTTTTTGGGTATAATACATGAAAGTATAATACATGAAATACATGGGCGAACTGTGACAACAACTCGCCGAAAACTAAATCTTCAAATCTTGAAAAGAAACAAAAAAAGTCGATCAAAAACTGAAGACGAATTGAACTACGAGATGAAGAAGAATGAAAAATTGAAGGATTACTTACTTCGCAAGCATGTGAACTGTGAATGTGAGAGAAACATACAGAGAGAGAGAATAGTGTTTTGAATTACCAATGAAAAATGAAGAAGCCAAGAATTTATGGGAGTTGCCGAGTTAGTTATGGAGGATAGAAGTCCAATAAATCCTTTAGTGCCCAATTTCTTTTGACCATCCTAGTACTTAGTGGTCAAAATACCGCACAGAAAACGTGAGTTAACCCTTGCTCACTTTACTAAAAGTTCACATAGAGAAGCTTTCACCTTCTTTCTTTCACTACATGATGAAATAGAATAGGCTAGATTAGTGTAAATACATGTTATCATGCCCAATTTCTTTTGACCATTCTAGTACTTAGTGGTCAAAATAACGCACAGAAAACGTAAGTTAACTCTTGCTCACTTTACTAAAAGTTCACATAGAGGAGCTTTCACCTTCTTTCTTTTACTACATGATGAAATAGAATAGGCTAGATTAGTGTAAATACATGTTATCATGCCCAATTTCTTTTGACCATCCTAATTTTTAGTGCCCAATTTCTTTTGACTATCCTGATTTTTACCCGCTAAAATTCAAATGTGAGATCACCCTTGTTCACTTTACTAAAAGTTCACAAAGAGGAGTTTTCCCCTTCTTTTTTTACTACATGATGAAATAGAACATGCTAGATTAGTGTAAATACCTGTTATCCGAACCACATCACTAGTGATGAATAGAATCTTACATTTTATCTTCAAGATGTATTTGGCCAATCTGGCTCATAAGGATATTGGTTGTATAATATGATACACATTAAAGAATAATCACAACGTAATTTGCTTAGCAATTGGTGCAATGCTTTATGTCTTTCATCTGAGACTTAAAATATTGAATTCATGGTTTCAGCTGTTGGAGAGAGTATTGGAAAATTACCCTGATACTTTTGGCGTTCTCATGAAAGTGAAGAAAGATCTCTTGCTGAATTTACGTAGAGCTTCAACATATACAGCTGAGGACTGGGAAGGTGTACCACCACATGAGCTTTTATTGCAGTTGGCGTCAGCATGGGAAATTGATCTACAACAGCATGACAAATAGCTCAGACATAACAAATTAGGCTAAGTTTTAATTTGATTGTTCGGAACAAATTTATCTACAACGGCATGACAAATAGCTTTTTTTGTTACAATAGCATGACAAATAGCTCGTATAGAACAAATTATGATAGTTATAATTAGCCTCTCATATATTGGATTTTGGAGTTAGGGTGATACCTTTTGATTGTTCTACTCACTGCACATGTGTATGTGTTTTTTTAGGCATTGCACATGTGTGTTATAATGAGAAGAATACACACTATTTTTTTGGGATAATACATGAAATATGTGGGTGAACTGTGACAGCAACTCGCAGAAAACCAAATCTTCCAATCTTGAAAAGAAACAAAAAAAATGTCGACAAAAAACTAAGGACGAATTGAACTACGAGATGCAGAAGAATGAAAAGTGAAGGATTACTTATTTCGCAAGCATGTGAACTGTGAATGAGAGAGAGAGAGAGAGAGAGAGAGAGAGAGAGAGAATGGTGCTTTGAAATACAAATGAAAAATGAAGAAGCCAAGAATCAATTTAGGCGGGAAAGTGAAGAGGGGTGGGAGTTGCCGAGTTAGTTATGGAGGATAGAAAACGCTCTACTCACTGCACATGTGTGTTGTTATGAGAAGAATAAAAAGGGTGATTGCTACCATACTCACACCAATTTTCTGGATAACGGAAAATAGTCAAAATACCCTGTCACCCACAACCCTGTTCGTCTTATCCAAATTTCAGGTCTGTTATACACATTACACATATATCAAATTTCTATCTTTTATTGAAGTTTCATCGCACGCTCGTTATTTTACATGTTTAATTCTCCAATCTCTCAATTCGTTTCATGGAAAATTCGGGCTTTTTAGTTGCGTTGGTTTTGATTTCCAAGCTGCTGTTGTAGGTATATTTATTTGGTTGGGAGGGTGTTCTAGGAGCCAGGCAAGGAGGCCCTTTCCCTGTCAGAACGACCTTCAGTCGGTCTATTATGCCGGAGCAGTCCCTTTCCACATACATAATAGACCATCAAACCTTCAACACTACGGTGGCCTTTCAGTTCACGCTCCACTATCCTATTGAACCAGAACTAGGGGACTACTGTAGGACTGAGCAACGGTCGGTTATGGTCGGATTCGGGCCGTAAAAGCTAAATCCGACCAAAACTGAAGCACAAATGTTCTGGTCCGCTTCCATCCGAAGGGAGCCTCGGATTTGTCGGTTTGTGGGTTGGTCGGGTGAACCGGTGATCGGGTGGGTTTTATCGGATCTGAGGGTTAGTGGACTTACCCAGAAATTTTTCTCAAGAAAAAGAAAAAGAAGAGAATAGGGGTTGGCGACAGGCTCAGCGGTGGTTTAGTGGCGGTGAAGCCAAAGAACATGAACGATGGCCACACTTCCAAAGCACCATGGTGTGAAAGTTGTGGTTCTTTGTTCAGAAAATTTTGAGCTTGGATGAAGAAGGAAGCATCGTCGCAGCTTCATTGTTGCTATGCGAAGAAGAAGAAGTGAAGAACACTGTTTTTGTCGGTGTTGTTTCAAAATGGAGAGATAGAGATTGGAGTTTCTATGTCTTTGTGGACTTGTATTCACATGGAAGTCACATGATGGCATTGATAGGCCTATAAGTCATAGACTAGCATAGAACTTGTGAGTAGTCAACTTTTTTTGATAAAAAAATACTATTATATTAGGATAACAAGACAAGGCACTGCACGTTATATAGGTCACAGGGTCTAAAGTTTGAATTTTGAACACATGATATTACCTTGAGTGTATTAATAATATGTGCTTTCCCTTTTACACGAACGGGTTCGGGCTTTGATGGATTGATAATTTCTCAACCGAGCCCGCCCGAATTTACTCACACTTAACCACTTTCTTTCACTCGTTGACCCACCTAAACCCGCCCGCATGCACATGTTTGACTCCGGTTTCCTCGGGTTCCGATCGGACCGGATATTATGCCAACCCCTAGACTACTGTTATGGGAACCAGGCAAAGAGGCCCCTCCCCGTCCGTACGGGTGGAACGACCCCCGTCCCTCAGTAAGACTACCCATCCCAAAATAACCACTAACTCAACAGGGGCCACCAAGCAGAAGGGACGACTAGCCGAAGGACGGTCTACGGGACGGTCAACGTCCCGACGGTTACCACATGCACGGGACAACCTAACCAAGGGACGATCAGCCAATAGGGACGAACGACTAAGGACGACTCATCCTGATGATCACTCCGCAAACGGGACGGACAGACCAAGGGATAAGTGTTCCCATCGCATTCAGAGAGATCAACTCAGTCCCCATCATAGACCCCACACCCCGTATTTGGGGGCTGGGGTCAAGTCTCGAGGTCAGAGTGTGGGTTACAAGGAACCCTGGACCATAGGATCTCTGGGACTGAGAGGAGCCACATGTGAAGCCTACGGTAGAGAGCCGCCCGGAAGCCCAAAGCACTCATGACTAGGGGTGGGAATAGGCCAGACCGTTCGTAGGGGCCTATGGCCTAGCCTACCACAGGCCCAGGCCAGGCCAGACCAAATTGGTAAATAGCCAAGGCTTAGGCTTTTTGAAAAGCCTATTTAGTTAAAAAGGCCAGGCTCAGGCCATTCAACAAGCCTTGTAAGCCTTACAGGCTAGCCTATTTAAGTAAATATGATTAGTATTTTTTGGTAAATTGTAAATATGATAAGTATAAATATATTTTACCCTTGATGATGTCTATATATTAAAAATTTATAATAATATCTTGATATTATATACTTATTGAGATTTTAGTATATTTAAGCAAATTGACTTATATAACGATTCAAAGTTATAAGTCTTTTTAAAAATAAATATATGACGTATTTAAATATCTTAATATGGCGTGTGATTTTAAATTGGCTCTTCAACTCTAAGAAACCAACATAATCTCGTTTAGTTTCATCACGACCTATTAGCTGATAATATTATAAGTCTGATTGTTGAAAATATTATTTTAGTATAATTTAGCCCGTTAGCTTATAAGTTTGATAACTTCTTTACAGATAAATTTATTAACAAACGTAAAACTCTTGTTGTGAAACGGGTCTTTAAACAGGCTACCAGGCCAAGCCAGGCTTTCGGAAGGCCCAGGCCAGGCTCGAAAAAAAGCCTTTGATAGGCCATAGGCCAGGCTCAGGCCTTAAGATTTTTAAACAGGCTAAGCCTATTTAAGCAAAGCCTACCTAGGCCTAGCCTATTCCCACCCCTACTCATGACCCACCCCCTAAGTTGGGGGCCACCCCATGTTTCTAATCTAGTATAAAAGGCCTTCCATAACAAGAAGTCAAGGTAATTCTCATTTTAACACTTAACCAATATGTTGATACCTCTCACCCTCACTAACTTAAGCTTCGGAGTACATTGCAGGACCCTTCCTGGGACCGTTCTTGACACCCCAACTCTCTTGACCGACCACAGTTTTCTCCACCGTTCACCTTCCTTCCTACCCTCTTCTGGGTAAGGTTGATCAAGGCTTCCCCTGATCAGAGGGCTGATGAAGCTGTTCCATGTGGTGGTTAAGAATACTAGGATAACTTCAATTTAGAAGTTGTAAAGGGTTTTTGATACTAATTTCAGGTGTGTTATACACATATATCAAATTTCTATCTTTTATTGAAAATTTTAAAAACACATTACCAAAGCTATAGGAGTGATAACATCTTTTTTAATTAATAAATAAGATAGTAAATAAGATAGTGTTGAAAATAGGGTGTTCAAATAAATGTTACTTGCATTTTCATGATTGCAAGATTAATGTTATATGGATCGATATAATTACCCCACGAATCCAACAAAGTGGTATTACAACGAATCATATGAATATATGATTCACATTCATTTACAACAATCAAAATGCAATAAAAAACAGAATAAGATTTTTTTTTTGTTACAACAGAGTAATACTTTGGCAACGAAGCTCATGGGTAATTTAAAAAAACATTTAATTATCATTTTCAACCCCACCATCAGGGTATAAGGATGTGATTTTTTTAGTTTAGTGTATCCAGTTGCACATAAAGCAAAAATGGACCAAAAGTGCTTTTAAGCCTCAAATTTTTTTAATTGCACTTTTGGCTCAAGAATAGTTATTTTTTTTAATGGAAAATGGTATAACAACCAAAATTGTTAATAGAGTATAATGTTGGAGACCAACGGGTATTTTGTTTAAGTGGTACATGGTTGATTTCATTAAATAAGGTATTGGGTTCGAGTTTTATGAATGAAAAAACACTCTGTTAGAAGGGTTAGCTCCATCATGATGTGAATGTTCCCGCTCGAACAAGATTTTCTCATAAGAAAGACACTTGTCTTAAAAAAAAGAGTATAATGTTGGAGACAACAAATGTTTTTTTTTTTTTTGACAAAGAAGACAACAAATCTTATTTTTAAAATTTAGAGAGTCCGATTATATATTTGCATTAAATGAGAGACCAAATATACGTTTAAGCCTAAATCTCTAAATATATGTAAAGCCAACCATTAAGGAAAATTTATATTATTATGCTAGTTGACCATATTTGATCATGATTAATGAATTCATATTTATGAATATTAAAGAAGACATTTTTGAACATTTAAATTAAAAGCATGCCCGTGCTTTAATTTACAAAGGAATTAGTTTCAAAAAAAATTACAAAGAATTAGGAACTTAAGTAAAAGAAGAAGTAACATCTATTATGAGGTGCGAAGGGTCAATTTAGAAATATGAATGAATGAGAGCATTTCCTAATTTTTTTTTATAAGCAATGAGAATAATATTGAAATAAAATATAAGGGGTACTTCAACCAAATACAATAAGTATTTCCTAATGATTACAGACAATACTGGCTACGTGTAGGTTCAGAAGAAAAATCGCAAAATGAATTTCAGAGATCATATTCATACCCATTATGTTGGAGTGAGTTCGCTGAAATGACTGAGGGCTTGGAATAATTCGAGATGAAGATAGAAGGAATTGGAGAAATGAAACGAACCACATAGAAGAAAAGAAAGAGTCATAAAATTGAAAAACTGAAAAGAAATTGATTCGCATATGAAGAAAATAAAGAGAATAAAATGATTAGTTTCAAAAGCAAATGAAGTGGAATGAAGAAACCATAGCAGAGAGAACCAAAAGGAAATTAAGGAAAGAAAAGAAAATGTTGAGCAAACTCTTTTTTCATTAATTGACTGAAATAAAAGTTACATATTTATACTGTGCTTGCTACGATACCACAATACTTAATGTGAGTATGATACACGAAAGACTGTGGACCAATTAGAACCATTCACATCCTCCATATTTAAAAAGAAAAAAACAAAAATATAAATAAAAAATGAATAAATGTAAATTATTTATTGGCCACATCATTCATGTATGATACATTGTGGGTATTATAGAAACCATCTAGACTGCTCTGTCTCTTCTTGTAACTAAGACCTACTACTATTGGCTCATTCTTAATATGAGACTATTTAAATATTTTCCTAATGATTCACTAGCTTTCCTCATCTAATTCTCGTCCTTTTCTGCACTTGTTGGGCTGCACATAATCCTTCAGCCAGATTTGTTGCTTCGAGTCCCTTTTGGGCCTTGTTGTGGCTTCAGGCCCAACGCTTCCATATTCTTTCCTCTTCCATAGCTGCTGAAATATTTGTTTCCTTCAACTGCATTAATGTTGATTTGATTCTCTTCAACTGAAACATGTTGTCTTTCATGTTGCAACACCGTACCATTGAAAAAACATAACATTTTTCATAGAAAGCAACTAATAGGGTTTCTTCATAGTGACTATCCTATTTTCGCCGGTGGCAGCGTGTTAGAGTTTCTTCTTCCATGGCGGTGGTAGAGTGCGCTTCTGACAATGACAATGGCGGTGACGGCGGGGTTGCGCCGGTGGCAGGATATGTGATCTGCCCCCCAATTTGTTGGCCAAGGCTGCACTTTTCCCTGTGGTTGCTGGATTGTCACAGGGTTGCTTGCTTTGTGTTGTTATTTTGTTCTGGTTCTGTACTGTATTGTTAGGTTCTTCTTGGTTCCACTTCCACCCTCATAATGGATGAAGGAACCAAAACATACTACTATGTTTTTTGCTCCTGTTTTTTTTCTAACTTCTAACACATCTACCAAATGGACTAATATTGAACCTGTAAATTTAAAAACAAAAAAAAAGTTGTGTTTGGATTGATGGTTGAAAATGTAGCATTCATTTGTTGCACTTTATTCATTTGGATTATTACAGAGGGAAAATTTGGTTAGGCTTGTTGATCTTAGAACAGTGAAATTTGGAAAATTCAATTCAACATGGGCCATTTGAATGAGAATGATGTTGGTATGCACTTTTGGCAACTGCTGAGACTATAATACCTTTAGTGATCACCAAATTACCTTTTTATGGAAAGTACATTAAGAAAATCTTAAGAGTTAATTGAATTTTGTTGTAGGCTGGAGTAATTGCACCCCAAAGCTTGGAACATTTGCTACCTAGCATTCATGAGTGCCTTACCAGTAGTGATTGGGAAACACGTAAAGCAGCAGCTGAGGCATTGTGTTCCTTGGCTTTACATTCAAGCAGCTTCGACCGGTAAGGATGGTACAATGGTTTTCAAGACCTCACATGAAGACTTAGTTGAAAGTCTGTCCATTACCGGGCCAGTTTTAACCATCAGTTTTAAGAGCAAAAGATCAAATCTAACGGACAACACTTCTGCAAAAGCGGAATCTACATCATCTGCTTGAAGGCCATGCATTGCTTTACTGTAAGAAGTCAATACGACATTCTTATCTCTGCGAACCTTGTCACCAGCCATAGCTTCTGCAATCATTTCAGGGATGGCTACTCTTGTTTCTCTAGATGTTCCATTGTCTTCACCAGCAATTCGAATTGCTTCCAAGGTAGCTTCATCCTTAGAAGCTTGCCAGATGGGCATTGCTGTTTTCTCCTGAGATCTCCTGCTCCCCCCTTGATCACTGTCATGGATTGACTTCCATGATCTTCCATCAGCAGAACTACAAGTAAAAGCCCATCTTGAGGAAATCTGGGCATTTCTAGAAGCACCATACCCATCCCTCATTCCGAAAGCATTTCCATCAGATTGGGCAAATCTTTCACCAAATTGGATAGTTGAGTTTTCATATGCTGAAACTTCATTATTGGGCGATTGATTCTTTGCTTTTTCATCATCGAAGTTTTTTAAAAGTTAATGTATTCCTGTTTACAGATAGACCCCGTAAGAGGTAGCTTGACAGAGGCATTGCAATTGTGGAAAAAGATTGCAGGGAAAGGAGATGGATCTCCTAATGGTACAAACCCCTTGTCTTGTTTTAGGCATATTTGATTTTTCTGTTGTACTCCCTTGTCCTGATTTATCTTAGTGATGATTGTTTTTATGCTTTAGATGGTGGGAATCCTGAATCAGCTGTTTCGTCAGAAACAAGTGACCTGAAAAAAGAAATTTTTGAAGAGAGGAAGTCTGATCCCCAAGTAAAGGAACCATCAACTAGTTCTTCAAACACGGATTTGACTACTAAAGCCAAATCGGCTGGCATCTCAGAGAAGGCAGTTGTAATATTAAAAAAGGAAGCTCCTGTCTTGAGTGATAAGGAACTAAACCCAGAGTTTTTCCAAAAACATGAAAAAAGGGGCTCAGATGATTTACCAGTGGAAGTAGTTGTTCCTCGTAGATGCCTCAATACTTCAAGCTCAAACAATGAGGAAGAATCAGAGGCAAGTGCAAAAGATTCAAAAGAAGGAAGAACTTCCATTGGAAACATCCCAAATGATGATTCCAAACAAAGATTAATGCGGATGGAAAGGCAACAGGTTGATCTGATGAACATGCTGCAGGTATGTTCAGTATGGCCCAAAAAAATTAGTTCTGGTATATATGTTCTTCGTAAGTGATAAATGCTTACAATTTTGCAGGCTTTCATGGATCAATCTCGTGATAGCATGGTGTCTCTAGAAAACAGCGTACGGAGACTTGAGAGAACTGTTGAAGTCATGTCTTGGCCTTCTAGCAAGTACAATGGTTTTAATGATTACTCCAGTGCTAAGTATGGAAGAGGTGGCGATGATCGTATCCAATTTGGTGAAAGATTCGCCCAATCTGATGGAAATGCTTTCGGAATGAGGGATGGGTATGGTGCTTCTAGAAATGGCCAGATTTCCTCAAGATGGGCTTTTACTGGTAGTTCTGCTGATGGAAGATCATGGAAGTCAGTCCATAACAGTGATCTAGGGGGGAGCAGGAGATCTCAGGAGAAAACAGCAATGCCCATCTGGCAAGCTTCTAAGGATGAAGCTACCTTGGAAGCAATTTGAATTGCTGGTGAAGACAATGGAACATCTAGAGAAACAAGAGTAACAATCCCTAAAATGACTGCAGAAGCTATGGCTGGTTACAAGGTTCGCAGAGATAAGAATGTCGTATTGACTTCTTGGAGTAAAGCAATGCATGCCCTTCAAGCAGATGATGTAGATTCCGCTTTTGCAGAAGTGTTGCTCCTTAGAATTGATCTTTTGCTCTTAAAACTGATGGTTGAAACGGGCCCGGTAATGGACAGACTTTCAAATAAGGCTTCATGTGAGGTCTTGAAAACCATTGGAGATCCTTAGAGGACCCGAGCCTGTATGACCTCTGCTTGTCTTGGATTCAACAGGTATGACTTTTCCTCTGTTTAAATTTCCTTTTTTAAGTCTGGATATGTAGATTCTGCCATTGCATTGTACACTTTGGGAAAACAGAGCAACGAGTTAGTTGTAAGGGGATATATTCTTTCACTTCTGACTCCTGGGTTCCTAATAGGTCTCAAGTTGTGGAAGCCATTGATGTTTTGTTGAGTCATGTTAGTTGGAGGGCTTGCATACAACCTGTTTCTTATGTATATTATAAGCTAGACAATTTACTTTTAGTCCCAATGACATAGATCCCCCCCCCCCGCCTTGTTGAAGATCACTGCAATTTCTCAACGCCATAATTTATGAACCAATTTAGAAGTCATTGTGCTGTGATTATAATACCTGCCTGGATTAGCATGATGGCACAGCAAAGTTGTGGTCAATCTGGAATTCTGGATGTGATCAGCACTCTTGCATGCTTGCTTTTTTTTTCTTCTGTTGCTTTATGTCTTTTATCTGAGACTTAAAATACTGAATTCATGGTTTCAGCTGTTGGAGATAATATTGGAAAATGACCCTGATACTTTTGGCATTCTCATGGAAGTGAAGAAAGATCTCTTGCTGAATTTATATGGAGTTTCAACCTATGAGGACTGGGAAGGTGTACCACCACATGAGCTTTTATTGCAGTTGGCGTCAGCATGGAAAATTGATCTACAACAGCTTGACTTATGCTAACTTTTAATTTGACTGTTCAGAACAAATTGATCTACAACAGCGACAAATAGCTTTTTTTGGTTTCAACAACATGACAAAGAGCTCGTACAGAACAAATCATGCTAGTTTTAATTAGCCTCTCATATATTGGATTTTTGAGTTGGGGTGATACTTTTTTATTGTTCTAGTTTTCTACTTGGATGGTATTTAGTGTAGGGTTTGAAATATATATCTTGTTTAGGTTTTAAGCTTCCACACAAATTCATGCTCCTTTTTCTCTATTGCATCTTGGTTCATCAAGTGTCCAACTAGGCTGCTTAAAAACATTGTACAAATTGTGACTAATGAACAAATCTATATGTAATTTGTTCTTGATCACTACATTCATTTGTACCATTTGCACTTGTCAAGTGTAAAAAGTAGAGGATGGTCATGCTTTATAGGTATTGAGAAACACACCACCTATTCTACTTTTAAATTGGTTTCGGAAATCCATATTTGAAGAACACAGAAACCTAAATTAAAAAAAAAAAATAGGCATAAGTAGTTTGAGATAATATTTGTTATATTGATAACTACACAAATGTAATATTATTAGAGTTTAATGAATATGCACTGACAGTGTAAAATAGTTTTACACAGACATCCAATTGAATTCCGCCAAATCAGAAAATATCTTATTCTCTTAATTAAAATTAAAGTCAAATGTAATTATCTCTCCTATGTGGCATGCTTTAATTGGATGACTGTGTAAAACTATTTTACACAGTCAGTGCATATCCATTAAACTCATATTATTATCACTTTATTGTTGTTCTTTTTTTTTGAAAGACTTTATTGTTGTTCATTAAGATGTTAGTAGGCAATGATGAAAATATCATTGATGGTGCATGAAGAAAAACGGATGGTGAGAAAAGCTATGCCCCTCAATTTCAATTAGCTATAGCTTTCTTGAAGAAGCTACATCTTCAAATCCAAATAATACCCACAACTCCTATACTTGTTATAATCATCAATATCAATTAATTATAAAAGAAGAACTTTCATCAGGCAAATTTGATGAGGTTTCACTTCCATATTAATTCTCATTTGAGCTTCTCTTATGTTGACACGTGTCACACTTAATTACTAAATAAAATCTTGACATATTTTATTTCAAAATCAAATCAATCTTGACCTATTTTGATTTAAATCTGAGAAACTTTTTCATAAAATGTAATTTTTTTAAAGATTTACCCTAATTATCTAAGATTTACCTAGATAAAGTAAAAAACAAAAAAATACCATAAAAATTAATTAATAAAAACTATCAAAATCTACCAAATCACAATAAAAACTCATAAAATTCCGAATTAAATAAAAATCCAAAAATTTAATAAAATTTAATTAATATTCTAAAAATAAACTTTTTCTTCACCTAAAATTTATTTTCATAAACAAATCTTGAAACCGATTTTCTAAAGATAATTTAAAATCTGAGATTTTTTTTTCATAAAATTTTAAAATTTTAAAAGATTTGCTCTAATTATCTAAGATTTACCTAGATTAAATAAAAAACTAAAAATTCAATAAAAATACCATAAAAATTAATTAATAAAAACTATCAAATAACAATAAAAATTCATAAAATCCTTAATTACATAAAAATCCGAAAAATCAATAAAAATAACATAAAATTTAATTAATACTCTAAAAATAATTAATAAAAACTATCAAAATCTACCAAATCACAATAAAAACTCATAAAATTTTAAATTAAATAAAAATCCGAAAATTCAATAAAAATACCATAAAATTTAATTAATACTCTAAAAATAAATCTAAAATAAAATAAAAGAGAAAAAAATAAGAAATAAACAACTTAAATCCTAATCAAATCTAAAATTTAAAAATGTACTAATTAAAGATAGATTAAAACTATCAAAATCTAGCAAATCACAGTAAAATTCATAAAATCCCGAATTAAATAAAAATCCGAAAATTCAATAAAAATAACATAAAAATTAATTAATACTCTCAAAATAAAATAAAAGACCCAAGATAAAAAACACTAGTAAATTAATTGACGTATCAAATACAATAGACATATTCCCCGTGCAACACGCGGGTAAAAAAACGCTAGTTAATTATTCATTATAACAATCAAATTTTGAGTTAGGCTATGTTTGACACGTTTAGCTTATAAGCTAGCTGATAGCTGAAAAGCTAGCTGATAGGTTGATAGCTGAAAAGCTAGCTAGCTTAAAGTTGATAAGCTAGTTGAAAGCTGAAAAGCTACATAATTATAACAAAAGTGTTTGGTAAAACTAGCTGTTGAACAAGCTGAAATTGTAAAATGACATACTTGTATAATTATTTTTATATTTAACATTACTTTATTTTCACATTAATACCTATAGGATATTAATATTAAAATTATTATAACTTTAAATATTTTAATTTGACTCAATTTATTTATAATCTTAAAAATAGGTTTTCTGAAGGACAATTAATATTAATTTTTACTTATTTTATTTAAACATTAATACTTTTATGGTGGAATTTTAATAAAATAATAAGGATAAAAATGACAATAAATTAAATAAGCTATAAGCTACCTCAGATAGCTAATAGCTTTAAGCTACTGAAATAAGTTCATTCACTAAACACTTTTATAGAGCTTTTAAGCTAGTCAAATAAGTTTTAAGCTAGTCAAATAAGCTATAAGCTAGCTGAAATGACATGCCAAACATAGTCTTAGTGTTTCCTTTCACAATTATGTTTAACCCCAAAGTTAATTCAGGGATTAAGGTGGGCCATTTAATATCAAGTGAACATAATCTGGTAAATAGCTAAGTTGGTCCCTGAATGTGTTACCTGCCTTCAAGTTGCTCCCTAAATTTCTAAAATGCATCCCACAGTCTCTGGATGTGGCAAAATGCATTCAAATTAGTCCATGACGTTAAAAATCTTAACAGACGTTAACGGACACGCTGACATGTCACGATTTTTTTTCACTTGGAAATTCCACGTAGGAAAGAGATTTGACCGAAATTAAATCTTCAATTTAGTCCATGTGGTTGAAAAAATATCTTTCTATCCCCATCTTCCTCTACCTTGTAAGATCAAGATTTGGTCATGTGGTACAACTCTATGTTTTGATGATAACAAGTATTTATTTGTGGATGAACAATTATGATACTCTAACGTTTGTCTTGAGTATTTTGACAAACAGGTTCTGATTCTGATACCAAAAGATATATTCATCAGAAGATCTGAAGACCAGAAGATCTGAAGATCAGAAGTTCTAAAGATCAGAAGATCTGAAGACCAGAAGATCTGAGGATCAGAAGATCAGAAGTTCTGAAGATCAGAAGATCTGAAGACCAGAAGATCTGAAGATCAGAAGTTCTGAAGATCTGAAGACCAGAAGATCAGAAGATCTGAAGACCAGAAGATCTGAGGATCAGAAGATCTGAGGATCAGAAGATCTGAAGACCAGAAGCTCTGAAGGTCCAGAAGCTCTGAAGGTCTAGAAGCAGAAGTTACGAAGGTCAGAGGATCCAAGCTTCCCTCTGACTCTGATCACCAAGCTTCACAAGTTCCAACACGAAGCATTCCTCTAATCAGAAGTCATTGGTTAAAGGCAAATGTCTCTATCAAGAAGTACAAGAGCAGTGTACTATTCTGAAAAGCCTACCTACCAAGGTTCAGCCACAGCAGGTTCTGGAAGTTCCAGAAATGCCCTCCAACGGTCATATTCTCTCAACAGAAATATCATTTGCACCTTGGACTATAAAAGGCTGAAGAAAAGAAGAAAGCTAAGAGAGAGAAATCAAGAGCTGCAATACAAGAAAAGATTCAAGCCTCTACTTTCTTCATCTGTTCTTATTTAGTTTACACCCAGCTTATTTAGAAGCAAATCTTTGTAAACACCAACCTCAAACAGTTGTTTGATTTTCCTTAAGGGACCGGGTAGGTCAGTATCCTTAAGAAGACTAAGAGAGTGAATCTTAGTGGTGATTCCTTTAGGAGATCAAGGTTGATCGGATCCTAGAGTAGACTAAGAGAGTGAATCTTAGTGCGAGCTAAGCCAGTGTATTGTTAGTCACTTGTAGGTTTCAAGTGCGGTTGTAACATATACCTGATTAGTGGATTGCCTTCATTCTAAGAAGGAAGAAATCACCTTAACGGGTGGACTGGATTAGCTTGAGGGATTTATCAAGTGAACCAGGATAAAATACTTGTGTGCTTTTCTCTTCTCTCTATCTTTATCCGCTGCACCTTCTATCTCAGGGAAACCCAAAAGATTTACTTTAAATCTTAAGGGGAAAGCTTTTATATTCAAAACTCTATTCAACCCCCCCTTCTAGTCGTTTTTCACACCTTCATACCTCTCCCCACCACCATCACCCTCTCTTCCTCCCACCTTCCTCCCTAACCGTGCAAAAATCCCAACTCAAAAACCGTGATGGTGGATATAAATAACTGGACATAAATTTTGTCCTAAACTTTTATAAATTTTAATCCTACACACTAATTTTTTTAATTATATTCACAACTGACATTTCTATAATCAAATTGACCTCCCCGTTATCCAGACATCTCTTCTCTTGTTGCATAGTGACACTTTCTGTTTCTTTTTAAAGAGGAGAATAAGGGTTTGTGTGGGCTTTTTCTTGGGCCTTTTAGCTTGTAGCTTTTTGGCAAAGCTTGGAGTATAATTACTAGTTTTTTGGCAATGCCCTTAAACGAAATATTATCTCTAGTGCCCTACTGGTAATCTAGCTAAGAAACATAAAAGTTGGTGGTCCTGTGAGTGCGTACACAATCAGACCTGACCATAGCTGGCAACAGATTGTATGGTTTATTGGTATTCATGGCCCATTATCTATTCAAAGAACAGCCATTGACAAATAAAAAACTAAATTCTAAATTTATTGAGATAAGCTATTTTGCATTTTTTAGATTTTTACCATTTTTTTCATTTTAAGACTTTTATTTTTTTAACTAAATAACTACTAAATAAAAAAGGCAACATTTAGGTGTTTACAGTGGGCGAAGTATTATATATGTGTTATTTGTGGGTCGGATTGTTTGGAGTTTGTGAATCCGATGAAGAGGAACCCAGTTCGACTTTCATGTTCATGGTAGTGCTTTGATCGATCTGCATCTTCTTATCTCATGTGATTAAGAGGTTCGCATTCATCATGTGCGTCATGATGCCATTGCTTATGCAGATTGCCTCAGTGCGTTTTGCTGGAATTAGCCTCTCCTCCAAATTTAATTTTTTTTTTTTGGCTAGAGATCTGTTAACTCCGTAGTTTTGTTGTTTATTTTTCCTCTTAAAAAAGTTAATTTCATTTGTTATATTTACAGAGATATGTTACGTGATTAAAAAGGTCCATGTTAGTATTTTAAAACAAATACAATAATTCCTCAACTGCTATAACACAATGTGTTCAAGTAACGATTACAATTACAATTTGCATTTTGCAACCTACAAAGATGAAGCCTGAAGGCACAGTTTGTATATTTGGACAGATGATAGAATTTAGAACAAAAAATAATTGAGTTAAACTATATGGAAGACTAATGCATATATTGTTATTATTTTTATTTTTTCTTCATTAGTAGTATGTTCAATGTAAACCTTTGGTTTTACCACAACCCATGATGGACAAGGGAAGCTTTCCAACCCTCTCAATCCCTTCTTCAAAAACCACTCCCATTCCCATATAGAAATGAGACTCTATATGGCAATGGAAAGCCCACACACCAGGATTATTTGCCTTAAACCTCAGAGCAGTCCAACCAAAAGGATGCACTGGCACAGTGTTCTTCATAATGGGGTTCATCAAGTTATAACTTTTTGGATCCTTGTTCATGTCAAACTTGCCTTTCCCATACCCAAGCACCCAAAAATCATGCCCATGAAGGTGCCATGGATGTGTCTCACTGTTGTTTTTATTCATAGTATTGGCATTTTGAAGCACAACATCCACTGTTGTGTTGAATTTCAGCCTGTAAATGCCATTGCTGGAAGTGGCATTTGTGTTCTTTGACACATTGAAAATGTCATAATGAACAAAATCATAGTTTTCTGGAGGAGGTGTTTGGTCAAATGCATCGGTTATGTTCTGTTTGAGTGCAACAAGATAAGGAGTGTGAGGGAGTGAGAATGAGACATTATTCACAGACCAACGGCGATAACCGTTTATGGTGTTTTGTGTGTTGAGGAGTACTATAACTCTGTCTGAGGTTGCAGGGGGTTTGTTTATGTAACTTTTATGAGATTTGATTGCAAGGCTTTGAGCTATTCTCGGCTCGGCATTATCCCAAGCAGGTGGTGGGGGTGGAGAAGTTGGTGGCAAACGCCTCGGGTGGTTGGGGTAGTAGTTGAAAATGGCTAAACCTGGTGGTGTGGTTCTGTTTCTGCTAACAACATTTGAGGTGATCCAATAATTCCTTGATGGGTCTTGATCAGCTTTCACAAGAACTGAATATGTCTCACCAGAGTATATGAAGAGGTTCTGAACCACAAAAGTATCAACATAGTGGCCATCTGCTTCTACAACTGTCATGTTATGGCCCTGCATCATCACAAATAGAAGCAAGATTAAGCAACCAAAAAGAATTTGTGTGTTTGGATTAGCGTAAGCAGAATTAATTCTAATAAGTATTGATTTGCTAAAATTGTGTATGTTAAATGTGAATTAAAAAGTGATTTTTGTATTGTAATGTTACAAAATTCAATTGTAAAATCTTATAATTAATTATATTTGAAGTAGAAGCAAGTGGCAAGTAGAATTGATTCGTGACCCATGAGATCAATTTTACCGGTTAGAATTTATTTTTACCAAGTAGAATTGATTACTTAAAAAATGATTTTGTTTTCAAAACATAGACTTAGTGTATTCCTTATCAGGTAATCACAAGATCAATTATCACAGAGTAAAGTCATTTTTTGATGATTCAAGATTTTACAATTGGAATTCACAAAATTATGCTACAAAAATCACTTTTTTCATAAATATATCTAAACATAAACCACTTCATTTTCAAACCATTTTTACCATTTTCAAACCATTTTTACCATTTTTATAGATAAAATTAATTATGGCAATGCTGATTCAAGAATTATGACACTTGAGATGAGAATGATTTACCTCTATTTGGAAACTGAGTGCTGATAAAGCTGTCAAGCTACCAATTCTGAGTCTGTATGTTTTTCCTGGGATCACAGTTTGCACAAAGGGAGAGCATTGAGGGCTTGACGTGTTACATGAGCCAGGGTTTGAGCTTATAGATGCAGAGCAATTGAATCTTCCTTTTCCATGAATCAAAAGTGACTGTGGGAACCAAATATGCCAAAAAAAAAAAACCAACAGTTAGATAGTTGAAGAAATTGAAAAGCAAAAAATATGGTAGAACTTGAATTGAAATAGTCCTGAGTACTGATCAGTTGCCCAATTTACCTCAGGTTCATTCACCCATTGAAAAGGAATTGAAGACAATCCAGCAGCTTGTTCATAAGTGCTATGGTGATACCAATCATTCAGGATAATACTTCGATCAAGGTCATAAGTGAAGGGTTCAGGGTCACGAGATGCCACTCGGATTAAACCATATAGCCCTGCTTCCCTTTGCATTCCATAGTGAGAATGGTATAGATATGTACCAGGCTGTAATAACATAAAAGATGCAAGTAAATTAGATATCAAATAAAACAGTTTTGATGTTATCATTGTTGTGATCAATATATGAGTAATGATTCCTGCACATCAGCATAGGGCAGATACCGCCGATAGACACTCAGAGTGAGAAAACATGCATGAATAGATGTTTTCTTTCATCTTTTAGAATTTAGAATTGAAAAATCAAGTGCATGCTTGAAATATATTTTAAAAACTAAGGTGATACTAAAATCATACTGAACATATATAAATTCTTAGTTTCTCTTCTACCTACCATAATTTTGTATTTGTTGCAGTTTTTCAACAAGTTTACAAACATACACCATATAAAAAACAAGGAATTTAATATAGTTAAAGTTCAACTTTTATGACATACCCTGTCAACAACAAACTGATAAACAAAGGTGTCTCCAGGCAGTATGGGACATTGAGTCACACCTTCTGTTCCATCAAACCAAGGAGTTCCAATCTGCCATGTACAAATCACACATGATTAATCCATTAGCACACAAAAAAAAGTTTAAATCAACCATAAAAGAACCAATTTAATAGCATATTCCGAAACTATTTACAATTGATTCTAAACTCAAAATTAATTTTGGAAAGCTTCCTGAATAGCTTCTGGGGCTCGTAACTGATTATGGGGAAAATGAAGCTAATTCTAACCTGTCTGATCCCATGCCAATGGATGGCAAGGTTTTCTGTGAGTAAACTGTTGTTAACTTCAACAATGATAGTGTCACCCTCCTGTGCCTGGATGGTGGGTCCTGGGGTCCTTCCATTGATGGTGATAACCACCTTCTTAAAGCAATCAGGGGACTTATACTCATACTTCACCTCCCATTTGTAATGTCTAACTTTAGCCTCAGCTAAGAAGAAATTCGCCAAGACGAAGAAGAAACACAGAACCAACAATTTTGGTGTGGCCCTTAAGCTTAGTTGAAGATCAAGCAGCATGTTGAATTGAACCAATAATCAAGGATGTGTAATATTTTCTAGACCGCCACAAGAGAGATAAATGGTAAGTAATGAAGAAGTGATAGTCTACGGAAAACGATGCATTAAATTTGATGATTCATGTGTGTACATTTATGGCATTGGATTGTCTTTAAATAATGTTGAGCACTGATGAATTATTATCATATTGCGGTCAAACTATACTGATGGAAGAAAATTC